>NC_069499.1:28311097-28473597 GCF_027579735.1 Bombina bombina | reverse complement strand
TCGCAAAGCGGTAACCTTTTCAATGGAAACCTGGTACTAAAATGGAGCTGTAAATTACTTTTAGCTGTCGGCCGCTTCGGTAGCTTAGGGATCCATTTTTAATGGCTCAATGGTAGCGAGCTCATAGATTTCAATGAAGAACAAAAAGTGGGGGGAAAAAAACTATTTGTGAAAACTTGATTGTGTTTTCTTAAGTGTTCCATATATTCATAAATATATATTTCTATATATGACTGGTTTTTTTTTTATATCTAGGTATGTATATATATGCCAGTGACCAAGGGCTAGGGGAAGTCAAGAAACATGTTTGGCACTTGAATTTTTGTCCAGACTTTCGGCTAGATTACGAGTTTTTGTCGATAATGGTGTGCGGTGCTAACGAGCCTTTTTTTCTCACCGCTCACTTAAAACAATGCTGGTATTACGAGTTTTCTGCAAGTCAGCGTTGGTCTTAAGAAAAGTGAGCGTGCTTAAGTCAGCGGTGAGCTGGCTGAACGTGCTCGTGCACAATTTCCCCATAGGAAACAATGGGGCTGAGCTGGCTGAAAAAAGACCTAACACCTGCAAAAAAGCAGCGTCCAGCTTCTAACGCAGACCCATTGTTTCCTATGGGGAAATAAAAGTTATGTCTACACCTAACACCCTAACATGAATCCAGAGTCTAAACACCCCTAATCTTACACTTATTTACCCCTAATCAGATGCCCCCGACATCGTCGCCACCTACATTATATTATTAACCCCTAATCTGCCGCTCCGGATACCGCCGCCACCTACATTATACTTATGAACCCCTAATCTAATGCCCCCAACATCTCCGAACCCTACATTTAATTTATTAACCCCTAATCTGCCCCCCCAACGTTGCCGCAACTATATTACATTTATTAACCCCTAATCTTCCGCTGCCAACGTCGCCGCCACTATAATAAATTTATTAACCCCTAAACCTAAGTCTAACCCTAACACCCCCCTAACTTAAATATAATTTAAATACATCTAAATAAATTTACCATAATTAACTAAATTATTCCTATTTAAAACTAAATACTTACCTGTAAAATAAACCCTAAGCTAGCTACAATATAATTAATAGTTACATTGTAGCCATCTTAGGATTTATATTTATTTTACAGGCAACTTTGTATTTATTTTAACTAGGTACAATAGTTATTAAATAGTTATTAACTATTTAATAGCTACCTAGTTAAAATAAGTACAAATTTACCTATAAAATAAATCCTAAACTAAATTACAATTACACCTATCACTACACTATCATTAAATTAATTTAATTACATAAACTAACTACAATTAACTACAATTAAATTAAATAAACTGAAGTACAAAAAAAGCCCCCCCAAAATAATAAAATTCCCTACCCTATACTAAATTACAAATAGCTCTTAAAAGGGCCTTTTGCGGGGCATTGTCCCAAAGTAATCAGCTCTATTACCTGTAAAAGAAAATACAATACCTACCTTGAGCCGTCTTCACCCAGCCGGGCACAAGTGGACCTCCAGAGGGGCAGAAGTCTTCATCCGATCCGGCCAGAAGAGGACATCCAGACCGGCAGAAGTCTTCATCCAGGCGGCATCTTCTATCTTCTTCCATCTGGAGCGGAGCGGGTCCATCTAGAAGACATCCGATGCGGAGCATCCTCTTCCATCCGACGGCGACTGAAAAATGAAGTTTCCTTTAAATGGCGTCATCCAAGATGGCGTCCCTTGAATTCCGATTGGCTGATAGGATTCTATCAGCCAATCGGAATTAAGGTAGGAAAAATCCTATTGGCTGATGCAATCAGCCAATAGGATTGAGGTTGCATTCTATTGGCTGATTGGAACAGCCAATAGAATGCGAGCTCAATCCTATTGGCTGATTGGATCAGCCAATAGGATTGAACTACAATTCTATTGGCTGATTGCATCAGCCAATAGGATTTTTCCTACCTTAATTCCGATTGGCTGATAGGATTCTATCAGCCAATCGGAATTGAAGGGACGCCATCTTGTATGACGTCACTTAAAGGAACCTTCATTCTTCAGTCGCCGTCGGATGGAAGAGGATGCTCCGCATCGGATGTCTTCAAGATGGACCCGCTCCGCTCCAGATGGAAGAAGATAGAAGATGCCGCCTGGATGAAGACTTCTGCTGGTCTGGATGTCCTCTTCTGACCGGATCGGATGAAGACATCTGCCCCTCTGGAGGTCCACTTGTGCCCGGCTGGGTGAAGACGGCTCAAGGTAGGGAGATCTTCAAGGGGGTAGTGTTAGGTTTTTTTAAGGGGGGACTGGGTGGGTTTTAGAGTAGGGTTGGGTGTGTGGGTGGTGGGTTTTAATGTTGAGGGGGTATTGTATTTTCTTTTACAGGTAATAGAGCTGATTACTTTGGGGCAATGCCCCGCAAAAGGCCATTGTAATTTAGTATATGGTAGGGAATTTTATTATTTTGGGGGGCTTTTTTTATTTTATTAGGGGGATTAGAGTAGGTGTAATTAGCTTAAAAAAATTGTAATTATTTTTTTATTTTCTGTAATTTAGTGTTTTTTTTGTACTTTAGTTTATTTAATTTAATTGTAGTTAATTGTAGTTAGTTTATGTAATTAATTTAATGATAGTGTAGTGTTAGGTGTAATTGTAATTTAGGTTAGGATTTATTTTACAGGTAAATTTGTACTTATTTTAACTAGATAGCTATTAAATAGTTAATAACATTAATATCATAATGTGTTATGATATTGCATCCTGTGATATAATACCTAATCAAGTGTAAGATCATTTGTGATATAATTATAAGCATTAGATAGGGCTTGATACACTAGAATGGCGTTTTGTTATATTATTGAAAGATATTTGTAAATATTACACCACACACTTTGTTTATTTCTGTATAGCTATCACATCTCTGATGGGGAAACATTTTATTTATGTTGTGTTTTGGTTCTTGTATTTTTTGCAATTTCTGTTTATATCGGTATCCAGGCAACCATGTGATTGCCATAGTAACACGTTTTGGCACAATTATTTGCACTGTTTGATGGGAGGAGCTTATTGTGTTTTAAATTCACCATTTTCATTTGCACTTTGTTTGGTCTGAAGATGGGGTCTGTGAACCCCGAAACATTACCACATAATAAATAACTAATATTTTATCTAAATCCAGCAAGTGCAGTCCTTGATTGAAGAAACCTATATGAATGTGATTGGTCCGGTATATTAGTCTAGTATGTTGACACAGGCTAATTATGTCCATTATTGCTTTAGTAACATTATACGGCTAAGGGTGATTACTGAATAAGCTTTGGGATGTATTTGCGATGCCTATGGTTGTTTATCTATATGGTGATAACGGTGATTCCCTTTTGATTGCGCAGTGAGTGCTATGTCTATGGATAATGAGGGATGTCATCCTTTAGCTCATAGGTTGCAAACCAGTTGTTATAATTGGTTGTTGAGGGGTGTGTGGCCCGTTTGAATGATTGGTCCAACACCTCTATTCGGACAAACATGCCCGTAACATATGTTTTTAATGTTGTTTTGATGCTTGTTTGGGTTTTAATATATGGCTCCGTGAGTTCAGACACCTTGCAGGCCTTGCGATACACTACATATTCATATTTATATTCATTTATATTCATATTCATTTATATTCAGCTTTGATTGGCTGAGATGAAGGGGGAGGGTTTTATGTACCTTTAAAAGTTTGTCATTTTGCACTGTTGTTTGTCAGAGGAAGGGACTGCTTTTGTGTCCCGAAAAGTCACACTAATAATAAAGTTTGTTGTATCACAGAAGGCTAAAGACCAGAGAGTGCTTAATTCTTGCATTTATCTACTATTTACTACAGCACCCTGGCGGTTGTGGATTGATGGTGAGAGTGCATACACAGTACTTTGGCTATTATATATATATATATATATATATATAATCATGTATATATATAGGTATAAATAGAGTGCCAACAGATTTCGTACATATTTAAATATATATTTAAGAAGATATTATGCTATATGTAGAACATACAATTATGAAATATACAATATTATCTTCTTATGTTGTTCTTTTAAATAACTGCAATCGTGTTTGCGTGACTTGTGGGTGTTAGGTTTTTTCAACTTTTTCGGCTCCATTGAAGTCTATGGGGGAATGTGAATTTGCGTTCACGACTTCTCAAAGTCTATCTGTAACTGCGACTTTGCAAACGCAAGTACACAACTTTTTACTTTCATGTCATAATATGAGCACAAATCTCCAAATGCAAAATAATTTCCTTCTAGTGGTTTTAATGCTGGAACGTGAGTGCAAACTAACGCTCCTCTCGTAATCTAGCCAATAGTTTAACTCAAATCCAAAGCTGAAATGCACTACTGGGCGATAGCTGCTGAGCACATCTTATGAGGCAATGACTAGGGATGGGTGAATGTGTTTATATCCGAATTTGAATGTTAGAATGAATGTTATTGTAGAAATTCTATTTACATATTAGAATGTTGATAAGAACGAATATTCTTAAAAATTTGATTTTCGAATGTTATTTACAGTTTTCGAATGTTACATTTATAAAACACAATTGTAGACTAGAAACACTATTTTGAATGTCACATTCGAATCGAATATCACATTAGAATCGAATGTCACATTCAAATTCGAATATTACATTTATTAAACCCAGTTGTAGACTAGAAATACTATTTCAAATTCGAATGTCACATTCGAATTTGAATATTACATTTCGAAATTGAATGAATACATAGCTAAACATTCTATTATTCAAACAAATATTTTCAAATTTTATTGAAAAATTTGAAAATTCGAAAATAGAATGCTAGAATGTTATATAAACATTTGAAATTTGATTTGAACGAACAAATGTATCAAAATTTGTTTTAAATTTCAAATTTTTAGAAACATTCGCCCATCCCTAGCAATGACAAGAAGATGTATAGCCACCAATCAGCAGCTAGTGGTGCGTTGCTGCTCCTTGGCCTACTTTGTTATGATTTTCAACAAAGGATTTCAACAAATGGAACAAAGTAAATGTGACATGTCCCTTTTATTGCATGCTCTGTCTATATTACAAATTTTTAACTTTGAATTTATGTCCCTTTAAAATAAATATTATACATTTATATATACAGTTGCACATATAGGGGTAGATTTATCAAAGATTCAACTGATAATACGCTGGAATCCCGAGTCAAATTCTACGCAAGATTGATCCGCTGTAGTTAACAAAGCGTCAAGATCATTAAATGTTGAAATGTGTGACATATACGCTCCCGCGATCTCAATCCGACACAGATTGATGCTTGCGTCATTCCAGATGTTTTGAATTCACATTTGACTCTATTTGACCCTCTTCCAAATGTATCAAACATTCAACAGGTACGCTTGCGTCAATTCCGACGCAGCGTACCTATCGTTCAAACCGCCACCCTTGAGGCCACGAATGCCAAAAAAGTCAATGGGAGTCTGAGAACACAGAAAGATTATGTTCAATGCTGCAAGACAATGAAGCATATTAGATAATAAAAGTAAATTAGAAACTTAATTAAAATTGTATACTCTTTCTAAATCAAACAATATTATTGCTTCAAATGTGATGCACTAGTACATATAGAGATAAAAATGAAATAAATACATAACATAATATAGCTAACTTCCTTTTTTTTTTAATAATTTTTATTGAGGTTAAACATACAAAATAACAGACACATTGAGTTGCAGAAATCATATACAGAGAAAAACATATCAATTGTATTGCCGCAAAATAGACAAATCTGTTAAATCACAGCTATGCAAAAAATATTAAAACTAAACCTCACTTTTTCTGTTTTGTTGCATTGAAAAGGAAAACTTGTAGTTACACACATTGTATATATATTTGCAAACATTTTTTAGCTTTCTAAAGTTTTATTCTAAAGATATATATAACTGAATTTATATCAAACCAAAAGTCAAATAATGCTTCATAGATATCCAATAAAAGATGTAAAAAATAAACATTAGGCTGAGGTTCCCAATATAAGAACAGTCAAAGAAATGTTAGGAATCATATAGGAGCCTCTCCAGCTTGAGTATCTAGTGGAATAAATTATCAGAAGCATCTTATAAGGCAAGTAAACAGTTAAATATAATATAAGTAATGGGATATAAGGAAAAATACGGTATAGCACAAGGAAAACCGTGCATATCACTCTGGACACACTCACGTGTGTCAGAGAGTAACAGGGAGAGGGTGGGGGGGTTGGAGAGTAAGTAAATGACATCAGAATTCACCGAGGGAGACTAATAGTTGTATATAAAAATGATGGAGATTAATCGTATAACGTAAGAATTCACCTTAAGGGGCTAATAACAGTAAAGGGATTATTCGGCTCATAACAACATAACTAAAACTACATTTCTAGAACGGCGTTCCTATCTATACTGCAATAAAAAAATAATATTGTTAAATCCTGGAAGATGTATCTGTTGCAAGCAGAAATCCGGTAGGTAGGGGACTCCAATTAACAACAATGACGGTTACCAATATGTTAGTGCCACTGTATGTAAAATAGCTGATATAAGGAGCCACTAACGTAAAATAGGCAGCTTTTTTTTTGATAAATCCATTTGCACCATGTTTAAGGCATGTAAAACAAGTCCCACTCTCCACTTTGCACCAAATATGACGCAATACTCCTAAACAACCCACAAACTAGTGAAAGTCTGTACTATTTTTGATTGGGAAATGCATAATATGATTAATGACATCAGCCAATCTGATTTAAATATACATTTTCTACTTCACTAACGAATCAAATTGCTCGATACTTGTGTCATTGATCCCTCATCAAAACTTGTAAGTGCCATTTGTTACATTGTGTATTATACTTTGAAAGTATGTATATGTGAAATTAATATTGAAGATAAACATTGATGATGACATTAGGACACACAGGGGGATATTTATCAAAGCGTCAACTGAAAATATGCTTAAATCCCGCATCGTATTTGTCGCAAGATTGTTCCGCCATAGTTATTAAAGCGTCCAGATCGCCAAATGTTGAAATTTGTGATGCAATATATGCTCCCGCGATCTCAATCTGACGCAGATCAATGCTTGCGCCATTACAGATGTTTCGAATTCACATTCAAATCTATTTGACCCTTTTCCCAATTTATTAAACATTTAACATGTACGCTCGCGTCTATTCCGACGCAGCGCACCTAGTTTTCAATCCGCCACCCTTGAGACAACTCACACACTAGTGATTTTTTCAAACACTTTTGATTGGAATATGCATGATCACATGATTTATGACATCAGCCAATCTGATTCAAATATACATTTTAAACAATCTCTAACAAATCAAATTGCTCGATACTTGTGTCATTGATCACTCATCAGAACTTGTAAATGCCATTTGTTACATTGTGTATTATACTTTGAAAGTATGTATATGTGAAATTAGCATTAAAGATAAACATTGATGCTTGATGTTTGATTCAATATAATCTTAAACTGATAGCTCAAAGGGATAGCCCACCTAACATTAAACTGTCATGAAATAAAGGAAACAAAATAAAGGAAACCCCAGGCGCCTACCCTAAGGAGGCTAGGTAAACGAAGCTGTAAAATTATAAAATCTAAAACTTCAGTGTGGTCTAAAAAATTGTGTTTTAATACATATGATTAAAAATCTTTGAAATGAGTACTTCACAAATTAAAACAGGTTGACATACAAAACTTCATGGATCCATGACAAATAACAAGTATGATTAAAAATGAAAATAAAAACAATAGAATAAAAACAATGAGATAATACTTGAGCGATAATATACAGTAGCAGCAATGAGGAAGTAAAAAGCAATTGCAGACAATTCTTAGTAAAACTTCTCAAAATTAAATATAAAAAAAAAAAAAAAAAATTAAATATAATATAAAAAATTCTGTGGAGAAATGTGGAGAAAAACTTGTGGGGAAAAAAACTCCTCAAATTGTAATCCAAAATGGTAATAGTGGAAGTCTAAACAATGTGGAAGAAATGTAGAGAAAAAAAAACTTATGGAAAAAAACTCCTCAAATTGTAATTAAAAATAGTGGGTGTTATTTAATCCAGTGGCTGAAAATCCCAAGTGGCGGTGAAAATAGTCTATCCAAACTGGTATCAAATCAGTGCAAATAATAGAAACAAAAGCCTCTTAACAATATACATTAAGCTAAGGAAGCATTTTAATGTGTCAAATGAAGACAATCAAACTATACAGAATTAGATAAAGTCCAAGAAGATCTAGCTAAAAAGTAATTAATTTCGGCAAACCGGAAGTAACCATTAAACCATATCCGGTCAAACACCCTATATAAGGCTACCATTAGTAAACTTAAACCAGTCTTGAGAAAGGCCTTGCACAGGCCGAAACGCGTTGACCAGCACTGGTAAGCCTTATTTCATTGTTTGCTAAAACTTTTAGGACAATCTACACTATATTTTTTTCCTTTCTTTCCACAGGTCATTTTTTCGTTCTTCATTTTTATTTTTTCTTATTGTTTCACTCGATTTGAAGATGTATTTTTGAAATATAAGCATTCTGAAGAAAATTGGAGCACTCACACTTCTTTTTTATTGTGACATTTTCTTTTCTTTTTTATTGTGACATTTTCTACACCTGTGTTTGTATTATTTGCACTGATTTGATACCAGTTTGGATAGACTATTTTCACCGCCACTTGGGATTTTCAGCCACTGGATTAAATAACACCCACTATTTTTAATTACAATTTGAGGAGTTTTTTTCCATAAGTTTTTTTTCTCTACATTTCTTCCACATTGTTTAGACTTCCACTATTACCATTTTGGATTACAATTTGAGGAGTTTTTTTCCCCACAAGTTTTTCTCCACATTTCTCCACAGAATTTTTTATATTATATTTAATTTTTTTTTTTTTATATTTAATTTTGAGAAGTTTTACTAAGAATTGTCTGCAATTGCTTTTTACTTCCTCGTTGCTGCTACTGTATATTATCGCTCAAGTATTATCTCATTGTTTTTATTCTATTGTTTTTATTTTCATTTTTAATCATACTTGTTATTTGTCATGGATCCATGAAGTTTTGTATGTCAACCTGTTTTAATTTGTGAAGTACTCATTTCAAAGATTTTTAATCATATGTATTAAAACACAATTTTTTAGACCACACTGAAGTTTTAGATTTTATAATTTTACAGCTTCGTTTACCTAGCCTCCTTAGGGTAGGCGCCTGGGGTTTCCTTTATTTTGTTTCTCTTTCATTGGGTAATAGCTAGGAATACCCCCCTCCCCGGGCCCATAGGTTATCATTAGGCGCTGAGGTCAATTTTTTCAAATTAAACTGTCATGAATCAGATACAGCAGAACTTAAAATCACCTCTTTACAGTCATGATATTTTCAGTGTATTTCTTCCTTCTCTTGAATTTATTTTTCAGTAAGAAATGGTATCTTATATGCCAGCCCATTTTATAACACCTGTGTAGGGTGGATTTTAAAACTAGATTGCAATCAGGAGGGGTTACACAGGTACAGAGAGAATTGGCCCAACTCTTAAAATATCCATTGATTGCAAATAAATACATATGATACCCTGATTACATGTTATATTCGCAATTATTCCTGCTCAGAATAATAATAAATTTACACTATATACATATAGTGATATAAATAAACACAGATATATGAAAGACAACATTGTTTAGAACAAAAAAGGAATTTAGGGACATATAAATATGTTTGCAAAATATTTCTGACATAACACACACATATATATATATATATATATATATATATATATATATACACACACAAGTATGTGCAAATATATATGTACAAATTCTAGCATTAATAATCATTTTAAAAAAACTAAAAAAACATGAGATAGGCATATCATGATTTATAGAAATACAAATACACATTCATTTATGTGGAAATATCAAATAACATTTTTTTTATATAACAAATACATAGAAAATAACTTCCTATGAGATATTGTTGTTTGTTCAGGTATAATTCTAGCTATTTCTTGGACATTAACAGATGAAAAATAAAAGATTAGCTTTAGAGAAATGTGCTTGTTCATGGACAGTAATGAAATGGTATAAATAAAGTTGGAAAAAACAGAATATCCACGACATTGATGACTCTTATTTATCAACAGTCCGATGCTCATCACTCCATACTTGACGTGCGTGTTTTTGACAGATTTTTTAATAAATAAGGGCGTTATATGTAGATTTGAGCGAGCAATGTCTGGCAAGAATATTGACTCCAGCGAATGCGTTGGGATTGATGCAATGGGGCCTATTTCTGAAAAGCCTGTCGGACATGATCCGACATTGCAGATCATGTCCGAAGGCTCACCAGAAACATGTGGCTTCAAGCTCCGTACGGAGCTTGATTATTTATGCCCCAATGATAAATAGGCCCCATAGTGTAGTAAATGTAAATTTATTAGCAGTACCTCATGAAGGTCACCTGTTCTTGACTAACTAAATTAAAAGTTCTGTTCTTGACTAATTCAATTAAAAGGACGCATAATCCATATTTTTTCTTTCATGATTGAATCATGAAATAAAAACGTTGGGTTTTATATCCCTTTAATAAGGTTGGAGCAGTAAATATTGGACAGTAACCCCCAAGGGAAGTAATAGAAGGAGTAGGAAGGTTATAAAAGAGAGAGGAAAAAGGAAATAAAAGCTTTTTGTTGTAACTTTGCGGTAGATTTACCATTATGCGGATGGACATGATCCACTGTAGCGATCATGTTCGCCGCACATCGATAAATGCAGACAGCATACCCTGTCGGCATTTATCATTACACAAGCAGTTCTGGTGAACTGCTTGTGCAATGCCGCCCCCTGCAGATTTTGCGGCAAATCAGCCGCTAGCAAGGGTTGTCAATCAACCCGATCGTATGCGATCGGACGGATTGATGTCCGCCGCCTCAGAGGAGGTGTACGAGTTAAGGAGCAGCGGTCTTAAGACCACTGCTTCTTAACTCCTGTTTCCGGTGAGCCTGGGGTTGTTAAATCGGCCCCTATGTGTGGTTTTGGTTTCTTCCTTCCTTTTGTGTTGCCGGTGCAGTGGAGTGAAGATGGAGCTTTATCGGCACAAGGAAATAGCAGCTTAATATGCTCTATAAAAGAGATGATTAGTCAGGAGGATGTGAGAGTTTGGGGCCTTAATCTCTTACCCCGATGACCAAGAGCTGAGGTGGTTCCTGGGTCAGAGCATTGCTGGGCGTTCCTGGCTTTTGGGTAACTGGGACAACTCATCAAGAACTCAGCAGGCACAAGGCAGATTGTGACAGGGAACTGTGGCTAAATAGATTTTCATATATATAGGGAGAGACAGCAAAGGTGGTGAGAGGGTTACAGATCTGCATCCTGAAAGAAATGTTTGGGTTTCATATCCCTTTATTATAGATGATGGCTCCATTTATTAAACGCTGGGCGAACATCGATGCGAGTAGACAGGATTTAACTTTGCACAAGTAATGCACCAATCAGCTGCTAGCTGGGCCCGTCAATCTGCCTAATTGGATCAAATCAGGATGATCACTATCCGTCACCTTTTAGGTGGCGACAGGTTAAAGGGATTTGAAACCCAATTTTTTTCTTTCATGATTCGGATACAGCAGCAATTTTAAGCAACTTTCTAATTTACTCTTAATATCAATTTTTCTTCGTTCTCTTGCTATATTTATTTGAAAAAGCAGGAATGTAAGCTTCGGAACCGGCACATTTTTGGTACAGCACCCTGTCAGCCACCAATCAGCAAGCGCTACCCAGGTGAAGAAACAAATGGGCTGGCTCCTAAGCTTACATTCTAGCATTTAAAATAAAGATACCAAGAAAGAAAATGGCATGCTCTATCTGAATCATGAAAGGAAAAATATGGCTTTCATATCCCTTTAAGGAGCCTGAAATGACTAGCCCCTGACTAGCAGAAATCTCTGCTTGGTAAATGGAGCGAATAACTTCAGTACCGTATATAAGTACAGTGTGCTCTTATACTGGTATTATGCAACTGTAACATAAATTGCACAGTCTCATTCTCTGACCTGGTTTGCTCAGTAGACTCAAGTCATTTATATTTCATTATCTTTCATTAGTTATTAAGGAATATTTGTTAATCGTAAAAGCCAACAACATTTGTGTTAATATTTTAGAACCCTGAAATATTTATATCACAAAATGCACCGTCAGTGAACTGTGTTAGATTTTTTCTTTGCTGACATTTAAAAAGAAAACCATTGTCAATGCCTATTCTTCAACTATAACTCAAAAGTAAATTATAATAATAATTCTTACAAAAACAAATAAAAGACTTTTTAAATGATGTTAATAAATAACACGTATTTAATTTTGTTTCCCATGATAAATAAGCAGAGGGCTGTAAAAAGTGTTCAGACTGTGTATATAAACCGTGTATTACGAGGGGGTTTAGATCCTTCGGAGACAAGAAAAAACTAATTTGTGTAAGTGGGGACATTATATATATATATTATATACATGTCAGGTATCACTAACTATGGGACCTTGAAATAGTCACTTTGTGAATTTTTTTTCATGCGTACAAATTAGTTATTAAGGGCGCAGTATTGTTTTTTTTTGCATTAGCGAAAACTTCTCTAGCGTTAAGTTTTTTGTGCCTTTTGCGTTTTTCTGGTATTAAAAGTAGCAAAAATGTTTTATTTTGCGCTAGCGGTAATTCAAAAAGCACAAAAATCCTAACTTTTGTTTTCACGTGCGCATGCATGTGTTCACCTATAGAAATCAATGGAGACAAAAAAGTGAAAAAAAAAACTAACACCCTACCATAAGCCCCTAGCCTAATAACCCCTAAACTACTATCCCCCACATTGCAAAGTACCTAAATAAACTATTAACCCCTAAACCACCATCGCTCTACATTGCAAAGTACCTAAATAAACTATTGTGTGTGTCCTTGTGCTCCCCTGTGTGTGTGCCCTCCTGTGTGTGTGTGTGTGTGTGTCCATGTGTGCCCCTGTGTGTGTGCGTGTCCTTGTGTACCCTTGTGTGTCTGTCCTTGTGTGCCCCTGTGTGTGTGCATGTCCTTGTTTACCCCTGTGTGTGTGTCCTTATGTGCCCTTGTTGTGTGTGTGTCCTTGTGTGCCCCTGTGTGTGTGTCCTTATGTGCCCTCCTGTGTGTGTGCATGTTCTTGTGTGCCCCTATGTGTGTCCTTGTGTGTATCTGTCCTTGTGTACCCCTGTGTGTGTGTCCTTATGTGCCATTGTGTGTGTGCGTGTCCTTGTGTGACCCTGTGTGTGTATGTCCTTGTGTGCCCCTGTGTGTGTGTGCATGTTCTTGTGTGCCCCTGTGTGTATCTGTCCTTGTGTACCCCTGTGTGTGTGTCCTTATGTGCCCTTGTGTGTGTGCGTGTCCTTGTGTGACCCTGTGTGTGTGTCCTTGTGTGACCCTGTGTGTGTGTGTCCTTGTGTGACCCTGGGTGTGTGTGCATGTCCTTGTGCGACCCTGTGTGTGTGTCCTTGTGTAACCCTGTGTGTGTGTGTCCTTGTGTGACCCTGGGTGTGTGTGCATGTCCTTGTGTGACCCTGTGTGTGTGTCCTTGTGTGACCCTGTGTGTGTGTGTCCTTGTGTGACCCTGTGTGTGTGTGCGTGTCCTTGTGTGACCCTGTGTGTGTGTCCTTGTGTGACCCTGTGTGTGTGTGCGTGTCCTTGTGTGACCCTGTGTGTGTGTTTCCTTGTGTGACCCTGTGTGTGTGTGTGTCCTTGTGTGACCCTGTGTGTGTGTGCGTGTCCTTGTGTGACCCTGTGTGTGTGTGTCCTTGTGTGACCCTGTGTGTGTGTCCTTGTGTGACCCTGTGTGTGTGTGCATGTCCTTGTGTGACCCTGTGTGTGTGTCCTTGAGTGACCCTGTGTGTGTGTCCTTTTGTGACCCTGTGTGTGTGTGTGTCCTTGTGTGAACCCTGTGTGTGTGTGCGTGTCCTTGTGTGACCCTGTGTGTGTGTGTGTGTGTCCTTGTGTGATCCTGTGTGTGTGTGTGTCCTTGTGTGACCCTGTGTGTGTGTGCGTGTCCTTGTGTGACCCTGTGTGTGTCCTTGTGTGACCCTGTGTGTGTGTCCTTGTGTGACCCTGTGTGTGTGCGTGTCCTTGTGTGACCCTGTGTGTGTCCTTGTGTGACCCTGTGTGTGTGTGTGTCCTTGTGTGACCCTGTGTGTGCGTGTCTTTGTGTGACCCTGTGTGTGTGTGCGTGTCTTTGTGTGACCCTGTGTGTGTGTGTGTCTTTGTGTGACCCTGTGTGTGTGTGTGTGCGTGTCCTTGTGTGACCCTGTGTGTGTGTGGGCAGCTTGACATTTAATAAATCTACCTATAAGTGCTATTGCATTGTCTTTTTATCATGCACTTGCTAGTTATGCAAAACTACTGTATTTACTGTTTATTTAAGGCTCTTAGTATCAAAAAAGTACCTAGAACTACTCTGTTTACTGGTTGAATAAAATAATCCAAACGGGAATAAAATAATTATTTAATAAAAGTCAAAGATTTATTACATTATTAAATTATGGAAATCAAAAGCTCCCCCCATGTTGTCTGTTTTGTTAAATTTGATGAATTAATATATGGTAATTGACCAACATGATACATATTTAGAACTAGATATAAAAATTCAATTGTTATATTCAGTCTTTATTGAACCTTATGCAAAGTCTAATTATGTATATACAAACTATCTAATTAAGCAAAGACTACATGGTAATTGGTCTGTATGAAGAAGATACATGGGTATGTTTAGTATAGAGGTGAAGATACTTATTTTAGGAACTCTTTCTAAGTATTATTTCAAGGAATCATTTGTTGAAATATTAATTTATCTGAAAGTAATAAATGGATCAAGCTTTAAAATACATTGTTTTTTGTTTGTTTTCTGTATTACTTTTTGTTAATGATAATGAAAACTATATCTGCATAAAATGCTAATGAAAGGGAATAGTGTAACGTTGCAAAACTTTGGAAGAATGTTCTCCGATAAAGAGATAAAAAAGCTGCTTAACTTTAAATTGAAACTAATATAGCGTAACTGGTTGTGAATTTCCGGGTAATGCTCATTGGGTGATGCGATCTTCCTGCTAATGCTCATTGGGTGATGGGTAGTTTCTTTTATTGCTCACTGGGTGATGATTACTTCTTGCTAATGCTAATTGGAAAATGGGTACTTCCTGCTAATGCTCATTGGGTGATGGATACTGCTATTGCTCATTGGGTGATGGCTACTTCCTGCTAATGCTCATTGGGTGATGGGCACTTCCTGCTAATGCTCATTGGGTGATGGGTACTTCCTGCTATTGCTCATTGGGTGATGTGTACTTCCTGCTAATGTTCATTGGGTGATGTGTATTTCCTGCTATTGCTCATGTTAAATTAATTGATATTAGGAAAATGATGCTCCCTTAGCACTGGTTTGTCCAGTATGACCATGTCCAGTATGTGACCACACTCCCTTAACTTACAGCCTTAAGGGGATTAAAAGATTTTCCTATAAGATGCAAAAATCACAATTTGCTTGATTGTTTCTTGGAGAATGTTGCAGTGGGTCTTTGTGCATATGTAGTGGGTATGTGTGACCAGAACTTGTAAGCAGGAGGGCACTTTAATCTAATAAATATCTCAGATCAGACCACTTGATCTGTAGCCTATGTCACCCATATGACCCCATTGCCTGCAGCCCTTTGTAAGTTAAATGCCCACATCAGATCTCACATCAAACCAATCACTATCTAACCCATATCAGTCTATTAGGATAGGTAGGTAGATAGGTAGGTAGATAGATAGATAAATAGATAGATGATAGATAGATAGATAGATAGATAGATAGACAAATATAGATACACTGAGTGACAGACATATAAATATATAGCTTTATAGCATTATTAAGTAAACACCTTTAAATTACAAGACATTTCTGTTCTGTTGCTATAGAATAACATATCAGACAAGTCTTACATTTTACTGCAATTATTTTTCACTAGACAAACTCCACCCACAATTTGCCTTATTTGGAGGAGCCAATCAGGGGTTTAGTCATCAGATAACAAGGCTAGTCAGTCATAAAGCTAGTATAAAACACATTTGCCTAGATTTAGAGTTTTGCGGCCAAAGGGGTGCATTAGCTACGTGTGTTTTTTTCCCCCCGCACCTTTTAAACAACGCTGGTATTTAGAGTTCTCTGAAGGGCTACATTAGGCTCCAAAAAGGGAGCGTACAGGCATATTTACCGCCACTGCAACTCTAAATACCAGCGTTGCTCGCATTCTATTGGCTGATCGGAACAGCCAATAGAATGCGAGCTCAATCTGATTGGCTGAATGGATCAGCCAATCCGATTGATCTTGAATCTGATTGGCTGATTCAATCAGCCAATCAGATTTTTCCTACCTTAATTCCGATTGGCTGATAGAATCCTATCAGCCAATCAGAATTCGAGGGACGCAATCTTGGATGACGTCATTTAAAGGAACCTTCATTCGGACTTAGGACGTCGTTAGAAGAGGATGGATCCGCGCCGGATGGAAGAAGATAGAAGATGCCGCTTGGATGAAGATGTTTGCCGGTCCGGATCTTCTCTTCTTGCCGGATAGGATGAAGACTTCGGAGCCTCTTCTGGACCTCTTCTTGCCGGATAGGATGAAGACTTCGGACCCTCTTCTGGACGGATCGGTGATACCCGGCGTGGTGAAGACAAGGTAGGAAGATCTTCAGGGGCTTAGTGTTAGGTTTTTTAAGGGGGGTTTGGGTTAGATTAGGGGTATGTGGGTGGTGGGTTGTAATGTTGGGGGGGGGGTATTGTATGTTTTTTTACAGGCAAAAGAGCAGAATGCTTTGGGGCATGCCGCGCAAAAGGCCCTTTTAAGGGCTGGTAAGGTAAAAGAGCTGTAAAACATTTATTTTAGAATAGGGTAGGGCATTTTTTTATTTTGGGGGGGCTTTGTTATTTTTTTAGGGGGCTTAGAGTAGGTGTAATTAGTTTAAAATTCTTGTAATCTTTTTTTATTTTTTTGTAATTTAGTGTTTGTTTTTTTGTAATTTAGTGTTTGTTTTTTATTGTAATTTAGTTTAGTTGATTTAATTGTAGGTAATTGTAGGTAGTTTATTTAATTAATTAATTTATTGATAGTGTAGTGTTAGGTTTAATTGTAACTTAGGTTAGGATTTATTTTACAGGTAATTTTGTAATTATTTTAACTAGGTAACTATTAAATAGTTATTAACTATTTAATAGCTATTGTACCTGGTTAAAATAAATACAAAGTTGCCTGTAAAATAAATATTAATCCTAAAATAGCTACAATATAATTATTATTTATATTGTAGCTATATTAGGGTTTATTTTACAGGTAAGTATTTAGATTTAAATAGGAATAATTTATTTAATAAGATTTATTTTATTTCGTTAGATTTAAATTATATTTAACTTAGGGGGGTGTTAGGGTTAGGGTTAGACTTAGCTTTAGGGGTTAATACATTTATTAGAGTAGCGGCGAGGTCCGGTCGGCAGATTAGGGGTTAATAATTTATATTATAGGGTTTTTGAGGCGGGAGTGAGGCGGATTAGGGGTTAATACATTTATTATAGTAGCGGTGAGGTCCAGTCAGCAGATTAGGGGTTAATAATTGTAAGTAGGTAGCGGCGACATTGGGGGGGCAGATTAGGGGGTAATAAATATTATGTAGGGGTCGGCGATGTTAGGGGCAGCAGATTAGGGGTACATAGGTATAATGTAGGTTGCGGTGGTGTGCGGTCGGCAGATTAGGGGCTAAAAATGTAATAGAGTGGCGGCGATGTGGGGGGCCTCGGTTTAGGGGTACATAGGTAGTTTATGGGTTTTAGTGTACTTTAGAGCACATTAGTTAATAGCTTTATGAACCGGTGTTAGCCCAGAAAGCTCTTAACTCCTGGCTTTTTTCTGCGGCTGGAGACTTGTCGTTAGATTCAGCCAAGACTCTAAATACCGGTGTTACAAAGATCCCACTGAAAAGATAGGATACGCAATTGATGTAAGGGGATCTGCAGTATGGAAAAGTCGCGGCTGTAAAGTGAGCGTTAGACCCTTACCTACAAGACTCTAAATACTAGCGGGCGGCGAAAACCAGCGTTAGGACCCCTTAACACTGGTTTTGACGGCTAACGCAGAACTCCAAATCTTGGTGATTGTTATGCTGTTGTTATCTGATAAAGCCATAATGGGACAGATGTGTAGCAGAGTTAGCCTTGCAAAGTCAACAAGTTCTAAGAAGTTGAAATGACTCAATTTTCATAGCTAAATCCCACAAAAATGGGGAGAAATAAATAATGAAAATATAATACTAAGTTGTTTCATTATGCAGAACATTTTATATAAACATCTCAAGGTTTTTATGGTCCATTTAACAACTGATATTAGTATTTATCTATTTCTAATCATTATTAATAAAAACATGAACCTTATATTGCCAACTTAACTAAATACCCTGCTAGATATTCTAACATCTTAGCACAAAGACCCCAGCGTTTCCTCTCTGTCTCCCCCTCTCTCAATTATTGACCAGAAGATGAAGCTCACATATTTTCTGCATATAAGGTGCATTACAAAGTCTTACATATATTGCTTTTCCATATGCGCGTTTACTTTACACCTTACAATCATTTATACATCACTGCTGACATGAAACTGATTCTTTAAGAGAATGAGGTACAAATAGATTGTAATTAACTATGTTTAATAAAAGATAAGTTCTATTTTATTACAAGACCAGAGATCATATTTTGCTTTCTTTCTTTTACTACTTTCAATGCAGTTTTAAAAGTACATAGAAAATAAAGACAAATAACTAACAATATTTGAAAATTACAGCATACATCAAAACACAGACCAGTGACCAATTAAAAGGAGAGACTGGTTAAAATAGAACAAACTGACCAATCATCTCAAACATATTGACCATAAAGTGTCCAATGTCAAACAGCAAATTCTCTTTTCTCTTGTTAGGTGTATCCAGTCCACGGATCATCCATTACTTGTGGGATATTCTCCTTCCCAACAGGAAGTTGCAAGAGGATCACCCACAGCAGAGCTGCTATATAGCTCCTCCCCTAACTGCCATATCTAGTCATTCTCTTGCAAGCTCTCAACATAGCTGGAGGTAGTTAGAGGAAAGTGGTAAAATATAGTTAGTTTTTTCTTCAATCAAAAGTTTATTGTTTTTAAATGGTACCGGAGTGTACTATTTTTTCTCAGGCAGCATTTAGAAGAAGAATCTGCCTGCGTTTTTCTATGATCTTAGCAGAAGTAACTAAGATCCACTGCCATTCTCACATATGTCTGAGGAGTGAGGTAACTTCAGAGGGAGAATGGCGTGCAGGGTATCCTGCAATAAGGTATGTGCAGTTAAGTTTTTCTAGGGATGGAATTTGCTAGAAAATGCTGCTGATACCGGATTAATGTAAGTTAAAGCCTAAATACAGTGATTTAATAGCGACTAGTATCAGGCTTTCTATCAGAGGTATATACTCTGATTAATGTGCAATATAAAATGTTTGCTGGCATGTTTAATCGTTTTTATATATGCTTTGGTGATAAAACTTATTGGGGCCTAGTTTTTTCCACATGGCTGGCTTTATTTTTGCCTAGAAACAGTTTCCTGAGGCTTTCCACTGTTATAGTATAAAAGTTACAGTTGGTGCAGTTAAAATGACAAACTGTGACATTCAGCTTCCCTCAGCAGTCCCCTGCATGCTATAGGACATCTCTGAAGGGCTCAAAAGGCTTCAAAAGTAGGAGCTGTGGCAGTTGTTATGACTGCTTAAAAAACATATTTTTTGTTTTGTTAATCTGTTTTTTGTATTAAGGGGTTAATCATCCATTTGCAAGTGGGTGCAATGCTCTGCTAACTTGTTACATACACTGTAAAAATTTCGTTAGTTTTTTCACTGTTATTTCAAATTTTGGCAAAATTTGTTTCTCTTAAAGGCACAGTAACGTTTTTTTTTATATTGCTTGTTAACTTGATTTAAAGTGTTTTGCAAGCTTGCTAGTCTCATTGCTAGTCTGTATAAACATGTCTGACATAGAGGAAACTCCTTGTTCATTATGTTTAAAAGCCATGGTGGAACCCCATAGGAGAATGTGTACTAAATGTACTGATTTCACTTTAAACAATAAAGATCAGCTGTTATCTTTAAAAGAATTATCACCAGAGGATTCTGACGAGGGGGAAGTTATGCCGACTAACTCTCCCCACGTGTCGGACCCTTTGACTCCCGCTCAAGGGTCTCACGCTAAAATGGCGCCAAGTACATCAAAGACGCCCATAGCGATTACTTTGCAGGACATGGCGGCAATCATGGATAATACCCTGTCAGCGGTATTAGCCAGACTGCCTTAATTCAGAGGAAAGCGCGATAGCTCTGTGGTTAGACGTAATACAGAGCGTGCAGATGTTTTAAGGCCCATGTCTGATACTGCGTCACAATATGCAGAAGCTGAGGAAGAGCTTCAGTCTGTGGGTGACGTCTCTGACTCAGGGAAACCTGATTCAGATATGTCTACTTTTAAATTTAAGCTTGAGAACCTCCGGGTGTTGTTTGGAGAGGTTTTAGCTGCTCTGAATGACTGTGACACAATTGCAGTGCCAGAGAAATTGTGTAGACTGGATAAATACTATGCGGTGCCGGTGTGTACTGACGTTTTTCCAATACCTGAAAGGTTTACAGAAATTTACTAAGGAGTGGGACAGACCCGGTGCGCCGTTTTCCCCCCTCCTATTTTTAGAAAAATGTTTCCAATAGACGCCACCACACGGGACTTATGGCAGACGGTCCCTAAGGTGGAGGGAGCAGTTTCTACTTTAGCAAAGCGTACCACTATCCCTGTCGAGGACAGTTGTGCTTTTTCAGATCCAATGGATAAAAAATTATAAGGTTACCTTAAGAAAATGTTTATTCAACAAGGTTTTATCCTGCAGCCCCTTGCATGCATTGCTCCTGTCACTGCTGCGGCGTTCTGGTTTGAGTCTCTGGACAGCTACTTCATTGACTGAAATACTTGACAAGCTTAGAACACTTAAGCTAGCTAATTCTTTTGTTTCTGATGCCATTGTTCATTTGACTAAACAAACGGCTAAGAATTCTGGATTCGCCATCCAGGCGCGTAGGGCGCTATGGCTTAAATCTTGGTCAGCTGACGTGACTTCAAACTCTAAATTACTTAACATTCCCTTCAAGGGGCAGACCCTATTCGGGCCTGGTTTGAAGGAAATTGTTGCTGACATTACTGGAGGTAAGGGTCATACCCTTCCTCAGGACAGGGACAAATCAAGGGCCAAACAGTCTAATTTTCGTGCCTTTCGAAACTTCAAGGCAGGTGCAGCATCAACTTCCTCTGCTACAAAACAAGAGGGAACTTTTGCGCAATCCAAGCCGGCCTGGAAATCTAACCAGGCCTGGAGCAAAGGCAAGCAGGCCAGAAAGCCTGCTGCTGCCTCTAAGACAGCATGAAGGAACGACCCCCTATCCGGCAACGGATCTAGTAGGGGGCAGACTTTCTCTCTTCGCCCAGGCGTGGGCAAGAGATGTTCAGGATCCCTGGGTGTTGGAGATCATATCTCAGGGATATCTTCTGGACTTCAAAGCTTCCCCCCCACAAGGGAGATTTCACCTTTCGAGATTATCTGTAAACCAGATAAAGAAAGAGGCATTCTTATGCTGTGTGCAAGACCCCCTAATAATGGGAGTGATCCATCCAGTTCCACAGATGGAACAAGGACAGGGATTTTATTCAAATCTGTTTGTGGTTCCCAAAAAAGAGGGAACCTTCAGACCAATTTTGGATCTAAAGATCTTAAACAAATTCCTCAGAGTTCCATCGTTCAAAATGGAAACTATTCGGACAATCCTACCTATGATCCAGGAGGGTCAGTACATGATTTGAAGGATGCTTACCTTCACATACCGATTCACAAAGATCATCATCGGTTCCTAAGGTTTGCCTTTCTAGACAGGCATTACCAGTTTGTGGCTCTTCCCTTCGGGTTAGCTACAGCCCCAAGAATTTTTACAAAGGTTCTGGGGTCTCTTCTGGTGGTCCTAAGACCACGGGGCATAGCAGTGGCCCCTTATCTAGACGTCATCCTGATACAGGCGTCAAACTTCAAAATTGCCAAATCTCATACGGACATAGTGTTGGCATTTCTGAGGTCGCATGGGTAGAAAGTGAACAAGGGTTTTCTTCCTAGGAACTCTGATAGATTCTGTAGAAATGAAAATTTACCTGACGGAGTCCAGGTTATCAAAGCTTCTAAATTCCTGCCATGTTCTTCACTACATTCCGCTCCCTTCGGTGGCTCAGTGCATGGAAGTGATCGGCTTAATGGTAGCGGCGATGGACATAGTGCCATTTGCGCGCCTACATCTCAGACCACTGCAATTATGCATGCTCAGTCAGTGGAATGGGGATTACACAGATTTGTCCCCTCTGCTAAATTTGGATCAAGAGACCAGAGATTCTCTTCTCTGGTGGCTATCTCGGGTCCATCTGTCCAAAGGTATTACCTTTCGCAGGCCAGATTGGACAATTGTAACAACAGATGCCAGTCTTCTAGGTTGGGGTGCAGTCTGGAATTCCCTGAAGGCTCAGGGATCGTGGACTCAGGAGGAGAATCTCCTCCCAATAAATATTCTGGAGTTAAGAGCAATATTCATTGCTCTTCTAGTTTGGCCTCAGTTAGCAACCCTGAGGTTCATCAGATTTCAGTCGGCACAGCATCACGACTGTGGCTTACATCAACCATCAAGGGGGGACCAGGAGCTCCCTAGCGATGTTAGAAGTCTCCAAGATAATTCGCTGGGCAGAGACTCACTCTTGCCATCAATCAGCGATCCATATACCAGGTGTAGAGAACTGGGAGGCGGATTTTCTAAGTCATCAGACTTTTCATCCGGGGGAGTGGGAACTCCATCCGGAGGTGTTTGCTCAATTGGTTCATCGTTAGGGCACACCAGAATTGGATCTCATGGCGTCTCACCAGAACGCCAAGCTTCCTTGTTACGGATCCAGGTCCAGGGACCCAGAAGCGATGCTGATAGATGCTCTAGCAGCACCGTGGTTCTTCAACCTGGCTTATGTGTTTCCACCGTTTCCTCTGCTCCCTCGACTGATTGCCAAAATCAAACAGGAGAGAGCATTGGTGATCTTGATCGTGCCTGCGTGGCCACGCAGGACCTGATATGCAGACCTGGTGGACATGTCATCCTTTCCACCTTGGCCTCTGCTACAAGGTCCTTTCAATCATTCAAATCTAATTTCTCTGAGACTGACTGCCTGGAGATTGAACGCTTGATTTTATCAAGACGTGGCTTCTCCGAGTCAGTCATTGATACCTTAATACAGGAATGAAAGCCTGTAACCAGGAAAATCTACCATAAGATAAGGCGCAAATATCTTCATTAGTGTGAATCCAAGAATTACTCATGAAGTAAGGTTAGGATTCCTAGGATATTGTCCTTTCTCCAAGAGGGTTTGGATAAAGGATTATCAGCTAGTTCTTTAAAGAGACAGATTTCTGCTCTGTCTATCCTTTTGCACAAGCGTCTGGCAGAGGTTCCAGATGTCCAGGCATTTTGTCAGGCTTTGGTTAGAATTAAGCCTGTCTTTAAACCGGTTGCTCCTCCATGGAGCTTAAACCTGGTTCTTCAAGGAGTTCCGTTTGAACCCCTTCAATCCATTGATATCAAACTTTTAACTTGGAAAGTTCTGTTTTTGATGGCTATTTCCTCGGCTCATAGAGTCTCTGAGTTATCAGCTTTACAATCAGCTTTACAATGTGATTCTCCTTATATTTTCCATACAGATAAAGTAGTTCTGCGTACAAAACCTGGGTTTTTACCTAAGGTGGTTTCCAACAAGAATATCAATCAAGAGATTGTTGTTCCATCATTGTGTCCTAATCCTTCTTCAAAGAAGGAACGTCTTTTACATAATTTGGACGTAGTCCGTGCTTTAAAGTTTTACTTACAAGTGACTAAAGATTTTCGTCAAACATCTTCCCTGTTTGTTGTTTACTCTGGACAGAGGAGAGGTCAAAAGGCTTCGGCAACCTCTCTTTCTTTTTGGCTTTGGAGCGTAATACGCTTAGCCTATGAGACTGCTGGACAGAAGCCCCCTGAAAGGATTACAGCTCATTCTACTAGAGCTGTGGCTTCCACCTGGGCCTTTAAAAATGAGGCTTCTGTTGAACAGATTTGCAAAGCGGCGACTTGGTCTTCGCTTCATACCTTTTCAAAATTTTACAAATTTGATACTTTTGCTTCTTCGGAGGCTATTTTTGGGAGAAAGGTTCTACAGGCAGTGGTCCCTTCCGTTTAAGTACCTGCCTTGTCCCTCCCTTCATCCGTGTACTTTAGCTTTGGTATTGGTATCCCACAAGTAATGGATGATCCGTGGACTGGATACACCTAACAAGAGAAAACATAATTTATGCTTACCTGATAAATTTATTTCTCTTGTGGTGTATCCAGTCCACGGCCCGCCCTGTCCTTTTAAGGCAGGTCTAAATTTTAAACTACAGTCACCACTGCACCCTATGGTTTCTCCTTTCTCGGCTAGTTTCGGTCGAATGACTGGATATGGCAGTTAGGGGAGGAGCTATATAGCAGCTCTGCTGTGGGTGATCCTCTTGCAACTTCCTGTTGGGAAGGAGAATATCCCACAAGTAATGGATGATCCGTGGACTGGATACACCACAAGAGAAATAAATTTATCAGGTAAGCATAAATTATGTTTCTTTTACTGCGTGAAGGAGATAAGTATTGTGATTTTAGTCTCTCTAATAAACTCACATTATTGTACAATTAACTGTTTTTATTTATATTGATCCCTGTATTAATTTTGGTTTCTCCTTTTATCCTGTCTCTGTTGCTTTTAGTTGCATTTTTTTTTTTATTTTTTTTTTATTGTTTTCTACCTATTTGTGATTTGTTTTTGTATATTCCACCCTCCGGTTTTTACTTTTGTGTTTTTTCCCTCTTTGTGACTCTTATACCTTGTGGTTTTTGCCACGGTCTGTATTTTCCCCTTTTCAACCTCCATTTGCTTCCATTTCTCTCCGGGGGTGCATGCGCAGTCGGCTCCATCTTCTAACTGCGTAGTTAGTACTGCACACTTGTTTCCCACCCTGTATTTACCTCAGATCAGCTCATTTCTGTGTGTTGATTTCTCAAACCGCAATTTTGTTTCCAAATTGTTAGTTTACTTTCGGTTGTAATATTTTTTATATGGTTTGTTTCTATCTAATGACCATTTATTTTAGAACATTATATTTATTTTAGCTTTTATTTAGGTATATTGTATAACATTTTCTTGTGTCTATAATTTATAATTTGTTTTTCATCACATACGTATACATATTATTTATCATTATTAATCCTTGGGCTCTCTCCTAATAATTAATTTATTGGATTAATTTAGTAATACAATTTTTGTGTGAATTTAAATTTTTTAACATGTCTCAAAATTCAGATGTCAATACTTCCCTCAATACTGTGGGTGTTTAAAAAATGATAGATGTTTCCATGAACAAATTATTAGGAAAAATTACTTTTTAATTAATAAGTCTAATGACAAAAAAGCTGTGAAATGAAATAGACCTGTCTCTAGCGCCATTAAGGCAAGTAAAAAACTGGTTAAAAAATCTCACCAGCTTGTTTCTGGTTCTCATGTTCCTTGCAGGAAAGGAAGAAAAAAACCTGCTAAATCTTCTACTCCCAAGGGGTTTCTGATGGGAGAGGCTTTAGCCACTAAAAAGTCTTTGGAAATTTCTTCCTCCTCTGAATTTGATTCTGAAACTTCTTCTTATGAGTCAGATAATTCAGATGATTTTATTAACCAATGTTCATCAGAAGATTCTACTGCCTCTCCTAAGGTGAAACTATTTAAAAAGTGTTTTAAAAAGCACCACCTTAATTTAGAGGAAGGAAAATGTTGATTGCTTGGGAAACCCAAGATTTAATGCGGATGAGTTACACCATCCCAGATCAGCTGAATGGTGTCCATCTTCAGATAGTGCTGATTTTATTACCAGTTACGCAAACCTTTGAAAAGGGACTCACATAATAAAATTAGAGCAGAATGTCCCAGGCCTATCCTTCCCAACAATGCTGAGTGTACACCAGAGGTAGATCCAAAAAATTTAAAATTCATAGGTACTCCAGGCATTAAAATTAAAAAAAGGAATGGATAGGGCATGGAAGATTTGCCAAGATAAAATGTGAGACTCTATAGGCCCTTTATCTAAGCTTTTTGAATTATCTGAACAAGCTGTTTTTGATAATGCAGCTTTCGATCCAGTTATTGTCAGAGAATGGCTCCAAAGAATCCTTACTTTTTTGGGAAATGCTAATTCAGCTATGTATATCGAACATAGAAGAAATATCCTTAGACGGATTAACCCTAGGGTTAGTGACTTTGCAGTCAACGAAATTCATTCTGACACCAATGGTCTTCTTTTTGGAGACAATTTCATTAAAGAATAGAATAATTATGTCAACACTTTTTCTAACCTAAATAAAGCTAGATCTTTAATTAAAAATATTTTTTATCAGAATCATTTTCCTGACCTGACCGGGACAGGTAGAGGCCATTTTTCCGGCCGCACATTTTATCCAAACCGGTCTCAATTCTCACAGCAGCAATTTCAGCAGCAAAGACCGTTTCAGAATCCAGCCACCTCAGGCTTCTTCCCTTCCCGAGGGATACCCTGGAATCCTAGATTTCAACGTTCAAGGCAAAGATCTCATGCCCCTCAAGGTAAATCTTTTTTTTTCCTCCCTCTCATGTTTCTTCCCAAAACATAATAGGATGCAGAATCGCCATTTTTGCTCACAATTGGAACCTTATCACAACAGATCAATGGGTTCCTCAAACTGTTACAGGTCTTTATATAGATTTTATTTCTACTCCTATCCAAATTTCTCTTCCTCATCCAATAAAATTTTCAGATTCAAACAAAATTCTGGTTCAGAATGAAATTTCAAGTATTTATTAAAACTAGCCACAGAACTGGCTATACATTTTCAAAACTGTTTTCTAAGCAACCTTTTTATTGTAAAAAAGAAAAACGGACAGTTTCGGCCAGTAATAAATTTAAGATCTTTAAACACCTTTGTTGTCTATCAACATTTCAAAATAGAAGAGATTGCCTTTTAGACAACGATTATTTAGTCAGATTAGACCTGACAGATGCATATCTCACAGTTCCTGTAGCTCAGGGACACCAAAAATTTCTGACCTTTATTTGGGAAGGCAAGATATGGAGTTTTACTTGTATGCCTTTCGGTCTTTCCTCAGCCCCCTGGATTTTCACCAAATTAATGAAACCTATAATTACTTGGCTTTGTTTAAGGGGTGTTCATCTTATTATATATTTAGACAATATTTTGATTATGAATCAGAATTTTGTTACTTTAAAATCTTAACTCCATCTTACTATTCCCATTTTAGAGAATTTAGGGTTTTTGGTAAACAAACAAAAATCTATTCTTTCCCCCACCAAATCTTTAACTTTTCTGGGTTTTCTCATAGACGCCTCAAATTCTACTCTCAGTCTTCTCAGGGAGAAAATTGTGAATATCAAGAAACAAATTTCCAAAACTCTTTCTCTATCTATAGTTCCATTCAGGACTATAGCCAAAATAGTTGGGTTACTCTCATCCTCTATTCAGGCTATTTTTCCTGCTCCCCTTCATTACAGGGATCTCTAACGTCTGAATTTTTTTTTTTTTTTTATCTTCAGAAAGGTATTTCGTATTCTCATCTTATTCCTCTATCTCCAGAAGCCAGAGAAGAGCTTTTCTGGTGGCTCTTCCATATAGAAGCTTGGAACGGGAGAGCCATTTTTGTGAAATCTCCGGATTTAATTATAGAATCCAATGCCAGTCGTTCAGGCTGGGGTGCTCGTTGTGATCCCTCTATTACGGGCGGAAAGTGGTCTTCAGAAGAAATTTTTTTTTCATATAAACTGCTTAGAACTTTTGGCAGGCTCTTTTGCAGTCCAAAGTTTTGTCAAACATTCCTCTCCTGTGTCTATTTTACTCAGAATGGACAATATTTCTGAAGTACGCTATTTGAATCATCTCGGTGGTACAAAATCGAGAGATTTATCCATTATCACAAAAGATTTCATTCACCTTTGCTTGGACAGAAATATTTCTGTTAAAACAGAAAATATTCCAGGATTATCCAATATCGCAGCAGATTGGGGTTTTCGTTTTCTGACAGATTTAAGCGATTGGAAACTTCACAATCAAGTCTTTAATTTGTTTCAGTCTCTCAGAGGGCCCTTTTCAATGTATCTTTTTGCTTCAAGACAGAATTCCCAAGTTCATTGTTAGTTCAGATGGCATCCAGATCCAGAAGCATTGGTTATCTATGCGTTTCTCTACCCATGGCCTCAACAGACAGCTTATGCCTTT
The DNA here is from genome assembly GCF_027579735.1 of Bombina bombina. Classification (NCBI taxonomy): domain Eukaryota; kingdom Metazoa; phylum Chordata; class Amphibia; order Anura; family Bombinatoridae; genus Bombina; species Bombina bombina. The sequence goes on along the minus strand of NC_069499.1, from coordinate 28,445,089 downwards.
CCTCCATTCTCTGTGATTCAGAGAACTATCTCGGTAGTCCGACGGGATCTCCTATCAATTCTTCTCATCAATCCCCTTTGGCCATCTCAACCATGGTACCCATCTCTACTAGAGTTATCTGTCAACCAGTGTTCCCTTTAAGGCCAGTTCTGAGTGCGGCTCAGCAGTGAAACATTTAATAAGAGAACCACACCTTGCAGTCTGCATTGTGTAATGTTCGCTAACTGTAGAGTAAGGTTACCTAATTAACAGTTTCACTGCTGGACCGCACAAAAAACTGGCTTTAGAGGGAACACTGCTATCAACCATCCTATTCTTCTTCCTCAATTCCCTCTGCTTCTGTCAGATCCAGAAGGTTTTCCTCATGATCTAATTGTTCACGGGTCTCTTTGTTTCACAACTTGGTCAATTTCAGGCAAATTTAATCCGTCCAAGGCTAATCACAACAGGCTAAGTCACTCTTGCAAGACTCTCTGGCCCCTGGTACCAAAAAGTGCTATTTTTCCACATGGTCCTCCTGTATCTGTCACGCTGCTCCTCTGCTCTGGTCGTTGCCATGGACACAGGCACTCTTCCTGTTGCTAGGGATGCGGCAGTGTAACTGCAGCACAGTGATGACATCATCACCGCCCGCCCTGTCTCCCCTATGTTAAGGCCTCAGTCTCTCTCACCTGTGCCCAAGTATAGGTGTTACTCCTGTATACCTGTATGCTGAATTGCTGTATTGATTCACTGTTGCTGAACTCTGTCTGTTTTGACTACGCTGCTTGCCTTAACCCCTGAATTGCTGGACTGCTTAACTGTTGCTGAACTCTGCCTGTTTAACTACGCTGCTTGCCTTAAACTCTGCATTACTGGACTGCTTAACTGCTGATAAACTATGCCTGTTTGACTACGCTGCTTGCCTTAACCCCTGAATTGCTGGATTACTTTACCATTGATGAACTCTGCCTGTTTTGACTACTCTGCTTGCCTTAACCCTTGAATTGCTGGGTTGCTTTACCGTTGATTAACTCTGCCTGCTTTGACTACTCTGCTTGCCTTAACCCATGAATTGCTGGACTGCTTTATTGTTGATGAACTCTGCCTGTTTTGACTACTCTGCTTGCCTTAACCTCTGCATTGCTGGATTGCTTAACTGTTGATGAACTCTGCCTGTCTGACCATTCTATTGGTTTACCCCTGAACTGTTATACTTCTGGATATCCTTTTGTTGCTAACTCCTGCCTGTTCCCTGTCCTTCTATGGGTTTACCTCTGAACTTCCATACTGCTGGATTACCTTCCTGTTGCCGCTGAGTACTGCCCTGACTGCGGTGAGTACTGCTTATCTCATTTTAAAAACTATCTCTCTGCTCTGGGATATTTCCTATAATTCCACTTGATGCCGGGATAAGAAGACTACTGGCCAAGTTTGGTCTGATAGTGGAATATTCCACGAGCATTACAGTATCATGTGACAGCAATCAGCCTATCACAATTGCATATACGTATAATCTGTGAATTCTTGCACATACTCAGTAGGAGCTGATGTCTCAAGAAGTGTAAATATAAAAAGACTGTGCATATTTTGATAATGGAAGTAAATTAGAAAGTTATTTAAAATAGCCTGCTCTGTCTGAATCATGACACTTTAATTGTGACTTGAGTGTCCCTTTAAATATGCTTCCCACACCACATAAAGTTAATTTCATTATTTCCTGTAATAATGTGAAATTCTAACTAATAAGGTGACAGTTTAGTAGTTCAGAAGCTCAGTGGTCATTAGCTGGTCAGATTTAGGGAAACCTTGGGCAACAAATAAGAGCGAGCCATGAACTGCCTAATGAAGAACCACAAAAGATGGACTCAGCAGGTTATGAACCACTGAGCTAGCAAATAAAAGAGAGATTTGTAAACTACTCCATTCTGAAAAGATATAAATTAGTTTACAAGGGTCTCAGCTGAGCACGATGAATAGATGTCTCTTTCTTGTGAAAATAGACTTTAGCACAAAGACAGTCCCTTGGAATTCCTGCTGAAAAAACTGTCTTTTCTATAATATATTCCATGCGGAGAGACTGAATAGTACAAATCAGGCTGATATAAATGTCGTCTCCAGCATGTGCTGATTCATTGAGCTACCGGACTTGCTGAGTCCCTAAAGGTGAAAATAAATAAAGAGATTTTTTATTCTCAGATTCACTTATTTAAGTTGACATTGAAAGATGAAGCTTGGTCTGATTTGATATATTTCCAGATTTCTATTAGAGTCACTAAGCAATTTATTAAAGGGGCAGTAAACTTACAAACTAATGTTATATAATTCTACACATAGTACAGAATTATATACCATTAGCTTACCGGCAGATTTATACAGTAAAGTATTGCTGAGAAATTTTATGTAAAAGCTCCTTTTTCCAGAATGCCGCTCCTTGCTCTACTGAGCGGGTCTGGTTTTTGCACAGCGCATCCGGCAACACTGTCTAGTCTCAGTGTGCCTGGTCACGCCATTAAACTGAATGTAGCTCGCTCCTGCTACTAGACCAGAGCGGTAGTGAGCTACATTTATTTTAATGGCACGACCGGGCACACTGTGACTAGACAGCGATGTGCTGTGGAAAAACCAGACACGCTCAGTAGACCAAGGAGTGGCGTTCTGAAAAAAAGGAGCTGTTACATAAAATTTCTCTGCAATACTTTACTGTATAAATCTGCCGGTAAGCTAATGTTATATAATTCTGCACTATGTGTAGAATTATATAACATTAGTTTGTAAGTTTACTGCCCCTTTAAGAACAAGACAGGATCTTGTGCTACAGGTGAAGAGTAAAGCTCTTTACGTTTTCTATTTTTTTATTAGGTATAATCACCCTGATCAAGCAGAAAATATTAAAGGTTAGTGGGAGATAATTTGCATAAATAAAAAGAGAGAAGCGCTCAACCTGGGAACAAACAATAGCATAACAGCTTGTTCTATGGCTGGTTACCACCCTAGAAGCAGCCTCTTTTTGCTCAATATGTGCCTTTCACAGAGAAAAACTTTCCTGTAGCATATCAGTCTGATCCTGACTTCACAGTACAGTCCAGCCCCGAAATACCAGGCAATCCCTCTCTGAACGAGAGAAACAGCAAAACCCCAGACGTACGTTTCGGCCTATTGTGGGCCTCGTCAGTGAGGTGCAGCCATATCCCTCTAGGCACACTGAGCAACGGGTACACATCTGGATTCCCGCATCACACTTAGGGAGACTTCCCCAAGTGTCATAATTTGCATAAATAAAAAGAGAGAAGCGCTCAACCTGGGAACGAACAATAGCATAATAGCTTGTTCTACAGCTAGTTACCACCCAAGAAGCAGCCTCTTTTTGCTCAGTGGGAGATAAAAGCCAAGATTTATCCTCTGTTATTTACAGACCTGAATCTTTTAAAAATGTTAATTTAAAGGGATATTTTCTCTTTATTCAAATATTACCTTATAAATGAATTTCATTACTGGTCAAATGTATCTAATGGTTTACTGCTATCTGGATTTAGACATTTCTGCCAAAATGGGAATCACATGGGTTGCATTTCAGTTTTGAATAGAAGCGTTTTGGGATTATACTGATTTGTGATTTAAAGGTGTGTTTTATATTTATAAATTAATATTTCATAGATCCGTATCTTCTAGATAATAATTATGTTTGCTTTGTTAAAATTACTATTAAATTAAAAAGGAGTGTGTGAGTTACTTTAAAGGGAAAAATGCTTCTAATAAAAGCTGTAGCTGTTTTAAAAGTGTATTTAAGTATGCACCGTGCACCAGCATTTTATACACAGTACTTACTCACAGAGCCTAAGGTGCTTGTACCATCTGGTAATGACTCACGGCTAGATTACGAGTTTTGCGTTATGAGCGGCTCTGTACTAACTTGCAAGTTATTACCACCGCTCACCTCCCTATAGTGCTGCTATTACAGGTTTGCAAAAACCCGGCGTTAGCAGGCAATATGTCAGCGTTGATACCATACCGCACACAAATACCAGCGCTGCGGTGAGATGGTTTTACGTACTTGTGCACGATTTCCCCATAGACATCAATGGGGAGAGCCGGCTAAAAAAAAGCCTAACACCTGCAATAAAGGAGCGCAAAGCTCCGTAATGCAGCCCCATTGATTCCTATGGGGAAATAAAAGTTATGTTTACACTTAACACCCTAACATAAACCCCGAGTCTAAACACCCCTAATCTGCCGCCCCCCTACACCGCAGACACCAACATTACACTTATTATCCCTATAATCTGCTGCCTCCGACATCGCCGCCACCTACCTACACTTATTAACCCCTAATCTGCAGCCCCTAACATTGCTGCCACCTACAATACACTTATTAACCCCCAATCTGCCGTCCCCAATGTCGTTGCTACCTAACTACACTTATTAATCCCTAATCTGCTGTCCCCAAAGTAGTCACTACCTACCTACACTTATTAACCCCTAATCTGCTGTCCCCAATGTCATTGCTACCTACCTACACTTATTAACCCCTAATCTGCCGCCCCCAATGTCGACGCCACTATATTAAAGTTATTAACCCCTAAACCTAACCCTGTCTAACCCTAACACCCACTAACTTTAATATAATTACAATAAATCGAAAAAAAACTTACTATCATTAAATAAATAATTCCTATTTAAAACTAAATACTTACCTGTAAAATAAACCCTAAGCTAGCTACAATATAACTAATAGTTACATTGTAGCTAGCTTAGGATTTATTTTTATTTTACAGACAAGTTTGTATTTATTTTAACTAGGTACAATAGTTACTAAATAGTAATTGATAAAAATGTATAATTTATAAATGAATAGGATTTATTTAGGGGCAATGTCATGATTCAGATAGACCAGCAATTTTAAGCAATTTTCTTATCTACTCCTATTATCAATTTTTCTTTGTCTCTTGGTATCTTTATTTGAAAAGCAGGGATGGAAGCTTAGGAGACGGACCATATTTGGTTCAGACCCTGGGTAGCGCTTGCTTTTTTAAATAAAGATACCAAGATTATGAAGAAAAATTGATCCTAGGAGTAAATTAGAAACTTGCATAAAATTGCTGCTCCATCTGAATCATGAAAGAAAAAAATGGGTTTCATATCCCTATAACAACTTGGCTTCTAAAGGCTTAAATGTATCTTTTTGGCATTAAAAATAATAATTACTGGAACACAGACTGGCATTTTCCCAGTAGGCATCCGATGGCCAGTAATGTCCTTCTAACATTCCTGCTTGGGGCTTCTTGTGACAACTTGTGACATTAGGATACCTGGTGCTTGATGCTGGCACATGTATTTTATTATCTTGATGTGCAGCCAGTGCCAGAACCAGATGCCCCGCCCACTACTAAATACTAATCCGCTCCTGCCTATTGAATTCAGGTGAGGAAGACGTTTGTATCTGGTCTGGTGGTCTGATATGCTGTACTATGTGTCATTATACCTAGAAAAACAAAAAAAACTATTGGGGTTTAGTCTGGATAGTAGTTTGATTTGCTGAACTGGGGGTCATGATATGAGCTACTCTTTGTCTAGTGTGTTAAGAGCAAAAAGAGGCTAATCACTGCTCTGTGTGTGTTATAGGCAGACATGGGTTAATTACTGTTTGAGGCAGTATAATTACTGCTATTTGATTATCTAGCAGAGGGGGGTTAATAACAGCTCTATAAGAAATACATATGGGTGAGTTGAAATAAAGCCAAGGGCAAAATGTGACTAAACAACCACTGGATACACTTATGTACAAGTCTATCTCTTTCCAGCCTTTTAAGCACCTCTTGACAGATATACAAAACAAACACATTACGAAGATTACAACGTATGCCTTGTGAAAAGCAATGCACTACACAGAGGGATTCACACAAATAACATTTTGGACAGTTTTTATTTTACAATCTGGAATTAAAAATATTTTAGTATAGATTCTCTGTCTCTTTATTTTTTTTATTTATTTTTTTATTATTATAAACACCAACTAGATTGTGCAGATGTTTATTAACTGTGAAACAAGAAGGAATTAAAAACACACACCAGTACCTGGTAGAAAAGCTTTTGCCAGCAATTAAAGGGATAGTACAGACTTTGACATTGTAATGCAAATGTTTTAAATATGCAAAGTAAAACTACTTTTGGATCAATTTTCACTTATAGTGAGTGTTTCAAGACTTTTATGAAACAGTTATATTATGTTTTTAAAATACTGCTATTTAGTTATTACTGCCATTCTAGTAATGTTAAAGGGACACTGAACCCATATTTTTTCTTTTGTGATTCAGATAGAGCATGCAATTTTAAGCAACTTTCTAATTTACTCCTATTATCAATTTTTCTTTGTTCTCTTGCTATCTTTATTTGAAAAAGAAGGCATCTAAGCTTTTTTTTTTTTTTTTTTTTTTTTTTTTTTTTTTTTTTTGGTTGAGCACTCTGGACAGCACTTTTTTATTGGTGGATGAATTTATCCACCAATCAGCAAGGACAACCCAGATTGTTCACCAAAAATGGTCCGTTGTTCTAAAATAAGTGACGTGAGTCAGCTGCTTGAGGTTTGTGGTGCTCACTGCGCATGGGCTCCTTAAAACAGCTGATTTACACGGGTCGAGGAAATATATGGCACCACATTCCATATGGCACGTTATTGGTTGCAAAATCAGATGGAACAAGCTGTCTGGCATCGGATTTTGTAACCAGAAAGTGCGCCAGATGGGTCACAGAATCTGTACACCACCACACAATGGCTGCACAGCTATTAAACCCTTATACTCAGTCAACAAGTTCAGCCAGTCCCTTCACTGTGTAACAATCTGAGGGGGAAGCATTTGAAACAAGTATATATATATATATATATATATATATATATATATATATATATATATATATATATAAAAATATATACAGGTGGCCCTCGTTTTACAACGGTTCAATTTACACCGTTTCAGAATAACAACCTTTTTTCCCAGTCATGTGACTGGTATTGTAAAGCATTGAGAAGCAGTGCATTTATTAAAATAGCCAGTAGGTGGAACTGTCCGCTTGTGTTGCAGCAAAGCCACGCAAGCTGAAATTAATCATTTTAACCAGACCTGAGCTATTGAGCAGATTTCAAAGGAACAAGATCTTCCTGTCTATAAATCAGTCCAGATTGGAATGCATAGAAAGAACTGTTTGCATAAAAATGCAAGTAAAGTCTGTGTTGTGCGATTATTTTATTAGGTTTATAATGCTGTTTAGCAAATGTTTTTGTTCATTTAACTTAGTTTAATTATATATTATGTGTTGTGTGATTATTTTATTAGGTTTATAATGCTGTTTAGCATTTAAAGTCTTCATTTCAAAGCTTTAAAAATAATGTATTAGGTGTTAGTTATGACAATTTTGAGAGGGGCCTGGAACCTATCTCCCTCACTTCCCATTGACTTACATTATAAACTGGGTTTCAATTTACAACGGTTTTGATTTACAACCATTCCTTCTGGAACCTACCCCGGCGTAAACTGAGGGCTACCTGTATATATATATATATATATATATATATATATATATATATATATATATATATATATATATATACAGAGAGAAGTGCACTCACAGGAACGAACAACTGGTTCAATACCATTGTTAGCCTTCTCTATGGCGATTTACCACTACAACTTTTTAGCCCAGCAATACCGATACAGTATATATATATCTCAAAATAACAAGAGTACTGCAATGATACTTTTTTATTGGACTAACTATACATTTAGAAGTTGACAAGATTTCAGAAGAATTCCTCCCTTTCTGAAGTCTGAAGCAATACTGATCAATTCAATGGCATTTACAGATTATATCTTAAAACACTGGATGGCTAAAAAGAACAGAAAGTGTTACAGTGTAATGTTCATGGGATATTTCCCTATCAGACCAAACTTGGCCAGTAGTCTTCATATCCCAGCGTCAAGTGCAAGGATAAGGAAATTTCCCAGAACAAAGTGAGATGTATGAAATGAGGTAAAAAGTACTCACGGTAGACAGGGCAGTCCAAGGAATCAGCAGTACTGGGTAAAACAGCAGAGTGGTCAGACAGGCAGAGTTCAGTAACAATAAGGCAATCCAGCAATTTGCGCCAAGGAGGACTTCACAGGATCCAATCGGCTTGAGAGGGGAATAGACATGCGGCCAAACTGTCATTGCTGCACGCTGACAGCAACCGCCTCGTCCCTGGCAACAGCCAGAGCAGCGCAACTGGGAGCGGCGTGACATAGCAGCATGGAACTTGAAGGCCAAAGATGGAGCATGCACATTACGGGCAGGGACCCAGGATGCTCTGCCAAAGAGTAAGGAGGTCACAGAAGATATCATTGATGAATGCTTGAAAGACAGCAGGGGCATTGCACAGCCCAAAAGGCATTATGATCTCGTGTTGAAGCCAGTCTTCCACTCATGTCTCGGGAATATGCGAATGAGATTGTATGCGCCATGAAGATCTTAGTTTGTAAAGTAGATAGTGTTTTGGAGTGAACCATATAATTCAGAGATCAAGGGAATAGGATAACGATTCTTGATTGTTATGTGATTAGGGCTCTGTAGTTGATACAGGGTCTCAAAACACCATCCTTTTTACCGACAAAAAAGAAGCCAGCCCCGGCAGGAGAGGAGGAAGGGCGAATTAAGCCTTTAGCTAAATTCTCTTGGATATATTCTTCTATGACTTTGGTTTCAGCTTCAGACAGTGGATAAGTCCTTCCTTTAGGAAGTGGGGCTCCAGGAAAGAGGTCAATTTTGCAGTTGTAAGGGTGGTGAGGTGGTAGCACAACAGCTGCTTTCTTTTCAAAGACACCCATAAAGTCTGCATATACTGAGGGAAGATTAGAAGGGTTCAGAAGGCTGGCTATATGAATGTGTTGTAGTGGATTTACCCCAGGAGGCCAACTGTCTCTTAGTCCAGTCAAATTGAGGATTGTGTTTATATAGCCAAGAAGGACCAAGGATAACTGGTTGCACAGGAGAATGAATGACATCAAACTGCAACTGTTCAAAATATAGGGCCCCACAGTCATGGTAAGGGTGCTGATTTGAAATGGATTAAACCTGATCCAAGGGAAGTGCCATCCAGAGTGGTTATTTTTAGACATTGTTTTTTCTGGAAAAGAGTCAACCCTGCATGAATCATAAAACGGGGATCTAGGAAATTTCCGGCTGCCCCGAATCAACAAAGGCCTGAGCATAGACAGAGTTCTGGAGAAAGGTGAGGGTAACAGGTACCAAAATCTGAGAAGAGTGAGGGGAATTAGTAGTGGCCATGCTTAGAGGTACCCCTCTCTTATCCTCTAAGCGTTGGCTTCTCCCGGAAGTATACCACAATTCTTAAGTTGGTGTGCATTAGAACCACAATAGAAGCACAGTCTTAATCTCCTTCTTCTCTGTCTTTTGAATTCTGAGGATTTAAGGGAAGAGAGATCCATAGGTTCCTCTTCAGAGGTAACAGGAGGTGCTGGAAGGGTAGAGGGCAGTCTATTGGCTGGACGGGTAAGACGAGAGGGAAGGATTCTGCAAGTTCTCTCTTTTTCAGCTTGTCTTTCCTGAAAGTGAGAATCCAGACGGATGCAGAGTGGTATAAAATCATCCAGGGAAGAGGGAACATCACGATAAGTGATCTCATTCTTGATGCGCTCATGCAGGCCTCTCCGGAAGGCCGCCTTTAGAGTACTGCAATCCCAATTGGTCTCAAGTTCTAAGGTGCAAAATTTGATAGCTTATTGTGCCACAGATCTATTGCTCTGGCGGAGATCCAAGAGAGAGTACTTTGCAGCAGAAGTGCGACCCAAACTCCCAAATACGGAAGATAATGCAGAAATGAAGGTATCAGCATTGTTCAGGAGTTGAGCACTCTGTTCCAAAAGGGGAGAGACCCAGGCTAGGGCCTTGTCTTTCAACAAAGAAATGATAAAGGTAACCTTTGACTGATGAAACTGGAAGGTATGAGGGTCATTTCGGAAATGCAGTCTGCACTGGTTGAGAAAACCCCTACAGTCGGTAGTGCCATCAAACTTGTCAGGCAACGGTATACGGGGTATGCTACCAGAAGCAGGGGAGGAGGTTGCAGTACTAGCAGCAGGGACATGCTGTGTGGCAACAGGCACAACATTTTTCTCTACAACAAGTAAGGAGAGCACGGTAGTAATAGTCTCCAATTTGGAATCCAGGCTTTGCAGGTGTGAGGCATGGGTTCCCAACATCTTTCTCTGAAGAGAGATTGCTCTAGCTACCTCATTTTGGTCCATGGCCAAAGTATAATGTAATGCTCGTGGGATATTTCCCTATCAGACCACACTTGGCCAGTAGTCTTCTTATCCCAGAGTCAATTGGAAGGATAAGGAAATATCCCAAAACAAAGTGAGATGTATGAAATGAGGTAAGCAGTACTCACTGTAGACAGGGCAGTCCAAGGAATCAGCAGTACTGGGTAAAACAGCAGAGTGGTGAGACAGGCAGAGTTCAGCAACAATAAGGCAATCCAGCAATTTAGGGGTTAAATAGCAGGGTGGTCAGACAGGCAGAGTTCAGTAACAATAAGGCAATCCAGCAATATAGGGGTTAAACAGCAGAGTGGTCAAACAGGCAGAGTTCAGTAACAATAAGGCAATTCAGCAATTCTGGGGTTAACAGTACAGTGGTCAGACAGGCAGAGCTCAGTAACAAAAAGGCAATCCAGAAATTCAGGGGTTAAACAGCAGAGTGGTCAGACAGGCAGAGTTCAGTAACAATAAGGCAATTCAACAATTAGTAACACTCAGAAGCGCACACATTAAGTCTTATACTTGGACAGTGTATGTAAGTTATGCAGGTACTTACATAGGCACCGATTCGCGCCAAGGAGGACTTCAAAGGATCCTACCGGCTTGAGAGAGTAATAAATGTGTGGTGATGACATCATCGCCGCATGCTCACAGCAACTGCCACGTCCCTGGCAACAGCCAGAGTGGTGCAACGGCGGGGAGCGGCGTGACATAAAGAGGTCTGAGTGCAGGGAGAGGAGGTGGTATCGTAAAAATCATGAGGGGGGGCGGAGCCAACCGCCAAAGGAACAAGATGTGCCATTTCAGAGCTCCTGAAATTTGTTCATTAAAATATCAATTTATGGCGATATTACACCTCTCAGTACTGCCTAAATTTCTCCTAACCCAAAGTACATGATACTAGAAGATATCATTAACACCCGGTAACTGGTATACAGAAGATTGCTATCTACTATCCCGTGTAGGGAATTGACTCTGCGGCTGAGGAGCAGCCATCTTATTTTATTTTGCCATCTTATTTTATTTTTCCACGAGGCACATTGGACTCTAGTTATCAAGCCGTCAACCTCAAATACGCTGGAATTCCGCAGCGTATTTGCGGCAAGCCTGATTCGCCTAAGTTATCAAGCCCTGCTGCCCAGCAAAAATAGAATTTAGTGACGTAAGCTTTGATCCGCTGGACTCAGTCCGACACAGATCGATTCTTACGTCACTCCAGATGTTCCGAACAATCTGACTACTTTTGGTAGTTATCAAACTACTACCAGGTACGCTCGGCACTTTTCCAGCCCAGCGTACCTGGTTTTCAATCCGCCGTCTATGTAAGTACCATAGTGAAAACTCATGTTTGCTGCTGCCCGACATCCCATTGATTCCTATGGGAAACGTCTGCACCTAACACCCTAACATGTACCCTGAGTCTAAACACCCCTAATCTGTCCCCCCCTACACCGCCGCAACTAAATAAAGTTATTACCCCCTAAACAGCCACTCTTGGAGCCCACCGCCACTCTAATAAACTTATTAACCCCTAAACCGCCGCTCCCGGACCCCGCCGCCATCTTCATAATATAATCCGGAGCGGAGCCATCTTCAAAGCAGCCGACGCGGAGCCATCTTCATCCACCGCCGCCTACTCGCTGAATGAATATTCCTTTAAGTGACGTCATCCAGATGGCGTCCCTCGAATTCCGATTGGCTGAAAGGATTCTATCAGCCAATCAGAATTAAGGTAGGAAAAATCTGATTGGCTGATCCAATCAGCCAATCAGATTCAAGTTCAATCCGATTGGCTGATCCAATCAGCCAATCAGATTGAGCTCGCATTCTATTGGCTGTTCAGATTTTTCCTACCTTAATTCCGATTGGCTGATTTTACAGGTAAATTTGTCTTTATTTTAACTAGGTAGCTATTAAATAGTTAATAACTATTTAATAGCTATGGTACCTAGTTAAAATAAATTTAAATTTGCCTGTAAATGAAAAATAAATCCTAAAATAGCTACAATATAATTATTAGTAATATTGTAGCTATATTAGGGTTTATTTTATAGGTAAGTATTTAGTTTTAAATAGGATTAATTTAGTTAATAATAGTAATTTTATTTAGATTTATTAAAATAATATTTAAGTTAGGGGGGTTTTAGGGTTAGGTTTAGGGGTTAATTAGTTTAATATAGATGGCGGCGGTATAGGGGGGCAGGATAGGGGTTAATAAATTTATTATAGATGGCGACGGTGTAGGGGGGGCAGATTAGGGGTTAATAAGTTTTATATAGGTTGCGGCTGGGTCCGGGAGCAGCGGTTTAGGGGTTAAACAATTTATTTAGTTGCGGTGGGGTACGGGGGTACGGGATCGGCAGGATAGGGGTTAATAAATTTATTATAGGTGGGGGCGGTATAGGGGGGGCAGGATAGGGGTTAATAGGTATTATGTAGGTGGCGGCGGAGGATTAGGGGTTAATAAGTTTATTAGAGTGGCATGGGCTCAGGGAGCGGCGGTTTAGGGGTTAATACATTTATTATAGTTGTGGCGGGGTCTAGGAACGGCGGTTTAGGGGTTAATAACTTTATTTAGTTGCGGGGGGCTCCGGGGGCACTGGTATAGGGGGTAGAACAGTGTAGTTTAGTGTGGGTGCTTAGTGACAGCTTATCAATAAAGCTATAGAAAAGCCGAAGAGCAGCGAGATCGGATGAGTGATAACTATCACAGTCCGCTGCTCATTGCCCCGTACTTGGTGCACGGCTTTTTGACAGATTTTTTGATAACTTTGACGAGCGTATTCAGGTCCGCGGCGGCAATGTGAGGCGAGCTTAGGTGGGCGTATTGGGGCCGGCGGCAGTTAAGTAGACACGTTGATAATAACTAGAGGCCTATGTCTATATTTCGAGGGCATTAGATCAGTGGTTGTGGACCCTGGCGTTATGTTTAACCCTAACATGAAGGAAGCTTCTTTATCTATACGTGCCCTTTTAAGTGAGCTAGAACGCAAGATGGATGCAAGTTTCATGGATCTAAGGACCATTGACCGTGATGTGATCCATGAAAGGCATATTCAACAGCCACTGGGACCGTTACCTGTCGCTACAAAGGGACCTGTTATAGAGCCTTATGTTAGTGGATACTTGCTGACCGCTCCGATCCTGCTTGCTGCCGAGGGCGCTATTGGTGAGACTCGAGGCGACGCACTCAACCTCCAGATGTACAGCAACCACACAGTGAAAGTGCGACAGAGAGCGGATCGGGCTCTCCGACTCCGGAGACAAAGAGGAAGCCATTGGCGACTTATGGGAAACTATAAAATGAAACAGCTCACACATGGGACACATGGCGATCTGAGTCCTTCCCCTCCCGGTATCCTCAGCAGGCTAAATGCATTTGACTGGTCCAAACGGGGACGCAATGATGTTAGGGTTGGAGTTGGTTAAGCTCTGTTACCGGAAGATCCTGGGCAGATCAGGCGAGCCGTTCCACGGCCAAATGATTGACACTCATGAGAGTCATGATAGCGACCCACTAACTACAACATTTAGACTACTTAGCTGATGATGCCTATACTTGTTCATGCTGTGGTCTTTTGCAAAGGACACGCAGACATCGGCTATTTTCTGGATCAGAGATATTCCCGGGTCTCTGCGGAAGCTGGCTCAGGCTGATTGAACTTGTATTTATTATAGTTCAGCAGAACATGCCTTTTATCACTCTATGATTCTAATTCTCAATGCTCAGATGGTGTAGTTACCCCCTTTGGGGCTTATACATATCTGCTAGACGCTCTGTTACAGTCCTATAAAGTTATGCAAACCGGAATTTATATGTTATATTACCCTGCTAATAATGCTCTTTGCTTTGTGGGGTCAGCCTGCATGCTACCTCATGCATGTTTTGTATTACTATTCTATTGTACCCATATTTGTATTGTTAGGAATGCTCTTACAGTTTAATACTTAGGGTCAGATATAGTTTAGCTCTAATTTAAATAGTAAGCATACAGACTCATTTAAACACAGCTGCTCAGTTTTATCCCTAGTTTTAACATTGTGCCACCCTAAAAAATGTTTTGGTCTGTTAATCTTAAAGATCTTAACCTAGTTCCTATGCCAGTTAATTTATTTACATGCCTATGATATCAACTACATATTCGCCATCCTTATTTAGAGCCAATATATACTGATTTCAGCATGAGATATTATACTATTATATTAGAATGACATTAGCATCTTAGATGGTGCCTATATCTTTAGCTATTTAAAACTACTTGTTCCTAAGGCCCAAATACTGTTTTGTTCCTAAATATTAATCCCTCCATTATTATTATTGTATGGATATGGGTGATATATACTACATAGACTAGTTTGTATCTTGCCAGCCAGGGCCTTACAGAGACTGCCTATACTACTTTCATATACATATTTCATAGGCTATTAGACTTCTACATTGCCATGATAGCATCTACATATTTGTCATCTTTATTCTGTGCCAATATGCACTGCTTTCGACATGCTATGATATACTATTCTATGTTTATTACACCAGTATCCTATATGATGCCTATATGATGCATCTGCCGCCCCCTGCAGATTTGCGGCCAATTGGTCGCTAGCAGGGGGTGTCAATCAACCCGATCGTATCCGATCAGGCTGATTGCTGTCCGCCACCTCAGAGGTAGGAGCAGCGGTCTTAAGATTGGGGCCAATAGTGGGCATGATAAATCGGCCCCCTAGTCCAGAATTTAACAAGTTGAAGAGCATTATCATTTTCATTTCAAACTTGATAATACAGCAGAAGGTTACTTCAGAAAACTTCAGGACAGTCTCCCCAAAAGAGATCAAGATGTGCTTAGTGCCAAGGGAGGTCACACTAAATACTGACTTTTGTCTGAAGAAGCCATTTTGTTCTAAAAATTGTGTTTTTTTTTATATTTTGTGTACATATTAACTGTATGTATCTTAATAAAGAGCCTAAAAAATAAAAATAAATATGGATGTTATTAAAACTTTGCTTAAACAACAAATCTAATGGTGGCTTAAGTCTTTTGCACAGTACTGTATATATGTATGTATGTATATATATATATATATATATATATATATATATATATATATACAGTATCTCACAAAAGTGAGTACACCCCTCACATTTTTGTAAATATTTTATATCTTTTCATGTGACAACACTGAAGAAATTACACTTTGCTACTGAGTGTATAGCCTGTATAACAGTGTAAATTTGCTGTCCCCTCAAAATAACAACACACAGCCAATAATGACTAAACCGTTGGCAACAAAAGTGAGCACACCCCTAAGTGGAAATGTCCAAATTGCGCCCAATTAGCCATTTTCCCTCCCCGGTGTCATGTGACTCGTTAGTGTTACAAGGTTTCAGGTGTGAATGGGGAGTAGGTATGTTACATTTGGTGTTATCGCTCTCACACTCTCTCATACTGGTCACTGGAAGTTCAACATGGCACTTCATGGCAAAGAACTCTCTGAGGATCTAAAAAAAAGTATTTTTGCTCTACATAAAGATGGTCTAGGCTATAATAAGACTGCTAAGACCCTGAAACTAAGCTGCAGCACGGTGGGCAAGACCATGCAGAGGTTTCACAGGACAGGTTCCACTCAGAACAGGCCTCGCCATGGTCTACCAAAGAAGTTGAGTGCACATGCTTGTCATCATATCCAGAGGTTGTCTTTGGGAAAAAGATGTGTGAATGCTGCCAGTATTGCTGCATAGGTTAGAGGGGTGGGGGGTCAGCCTGTCAGTGCTCAGACCATATACCGCACACTGCATCAAATTTGTCTGCATATCATCCCAGAAGGAAGCCTCTTCTAAAGATGATGCACAAGAAAGCCTCCAGACAGTTTGCTGAAGACAAGCAGACTAAGGGCATGGATTACTGAAAACATGTCCTGTGGTCCGATGAGACCAAGATAAACTTATTTGGTTCAGATGGTGTCAAGCGTGTGTCGCGGCAACCAGGTGAGAACTACAAAGACAAGTGTGTTTTGCCTACAGTCAAGCATGGTTGTGAGAGTGTCATGGTCTGGGCCTGCATGAGTGCTGTCGGCACTGGGGAGCTACAGTTCATTGTGGGAACCATGAATTCCAACATGTACTGTGACATACATAAGCAGAGCATGATTCCCTCCCTTCAGAGACTGAGAAGAGGGCAGTATTCCAACATGATAACAACCCCAAATGCACCTCCAAGATGACCACTGCCTTGCTAAAGAAGCTGAGGGTAAAGGTGATGGATTGGCCAAGCATGTCTCCAGACCTAAACCCTATTGAGCATCTGTGGGGCATCCTCAAATGGAAGGTGGGGGAGAGCAAGGTCTCTAACATCCACCAGCTCTGTGATGTCATCATGGAGGAGTGGAAGAGGACTCCAGTGACAACCTGTGAAGCTCTGGTTAACTCCATGCCCAAGAGGGTTAAGGCAGTGCTGGAAATTAATGGTGGCCACCCAAAATATTGACACTTTGGGCCCAATTTGGACATTTCCACTTACGGTGTACTCACTTTTGTTGCCAGCAGTTTAGACATTAATGGCTGTGTGTTGACTGAGTTATTTTGAGGGGACAGCAAATTTACACTGTTATACAGGCTGTACACTCAGTGATGTCACATGAAAAGAAATAATACAATATTTAGAAAAATGTGAGGGGTGTACTCAGTTATGTGAGATACTGTATATATATATATATATATATATATATAGAGAGAGAGAGAGAGAGAGAGAGAGAGAGAGAGAGAGAGAGAGAGAGAGAGAGAGAGAGAGAGAGAGAGATAAATATATGTGTGTGTGTCTATATATATATATCAGCCAATTGTACTGACTTCTATCAATTTAAGGTAATCTTTTTATAACCTTAGTCTGGCAGAACAGTTTTTAACATACAGTTCTCACTGAAGCTTACAAATAACAAAGCCTTTTGTTCCAGCAATGCGAGAATTTATAAGATGAGAAAGTTTACTAATCTTCTGTGATTTATGTAAATTTAAAGTACAGTAATCTCCTTTGAGGCACGCGGCTTCTCTTTCTCACAGATAGGAGCTTTGCACTAATCTTTTACACGCTCCTTGTGTAGTTAGCAAAGGAAAACAATCTGATAAAACTCTGCATTTGCCTTTTTTTTTTACACAGTTATAGCTTTAAAATGAGGTTCTCAGCAACAAAAACAATCCACCTTGTTCCACAAACATTTCATGCACAAGATTACAAAGCAGAAACATTAAATTGACTTGTACTGGGGTTATTTCTGGGTTTTGTTTGCTAATCAGAAGAAATCCTAATGCCTTCATTTTCTTAGCAAAAATGTTTTTGAAGTTTGACTTGTTAAGTTACTGAACAGTATTAAAAAGCAAAATGAAGAAATAAAAAATACCTTAAAAGTAGAAATCCAAATAAGAAATGAACCTTTTAACAGCTGTACTTATTATACTAAAATGATACAAGTTTACAGAGGAATTACTAAAGACTAATTACTAAAGACTTTTTTAATTAATTTCCCAATAAACCTATTAAACCATAAACCGCCATTTCCCCGCATCGTAACTACTAAATAAACTTATTAACCCCTAAAACGCCATCCCCCGCATCACAACTACTAAATAAACCTATGAACCCCTAAACCGCCACCCCCCAACTCAACTATTGGCTGATTTTAAATTTTCATCCAATCGGAATGCATGGTACCCTAATATAAAACGGTACCTCGCAGTCAATCTTAAGTGTGCGGCTGACGATCGCATGAAGAGGAGTCTCCACGTCGATTGACCGCACCTCCACGGCTCCGCCCCACCAGGATGAAGAATGATTGTAATTAGTTAGATTGCGTTGTGGGGGGTTGGCGGTTTAGGGGTTAATAACTTTATTAGGTAGATTGCAATGTGAGGGGTTGGCAGATTAGGGGTTAAAAACTTTATTAGGTGGATTGCGTTGTGGGGGGTTGGCAGTTTAGGGGTTAATACTTTTATTAGTAGTTGCGATGTGGGGGGATGGCAGATATAGGTATTTTTATACACAGTAATTAACTATGAGATTATTCTGATATCCTTAAATACCCTCAATATAGCTAAACCTTAAAAATAGACTCTAAATCCCTATGAGTCAATGCACAAAATTAAAATACACAAAATATAAGGTAGCGCTAAAAAAGCAATTTAAAGGACCCACTTAAGGGACCCACTATGGATTTGAAAGTGATGCTGTAGTTAGAAAGATGTGTTAATACACAAATACCTAGATATTTTTAGACCGTTTTGGTATCTATATGCAAATAGATGACAATCCAAATGTTTAAGTTCAAAATAGATGACTGATATGGTAGTACTTATATTTTATATATACAGACTTCTCTATGTGGGCTGTACCTCTTATTTTCAGTATGAGTCTATACAAGTAACTCTCTTATGGTACGTCCCTGTCAATCTGCAAAGTATTCACTGCACTCTGGTGTTTTTTTCTCTCTTGTAACTCTCTTATGGTATGTGTATATGTATATAGAGTAAATGATTTTAGGTTGTTAATTTAGTCCTACATTTGTTGTACTGTTATCCAATGTCTTACTTCTAATGTTGTGTTAATTGCCATGTGGTGTTCAATCCTTATCAATACTTGCTATTATTCTAAAATGTATATGTGTCTTATGCCATAGTTTTAACCTCCTTCAAGCTTTATTGTCTGTTTACTTAACATCTCACCCTGACCAGACCAGAATCTAACTTTCCAATTGGCCTTTCAAATTGTCTTTGATTAGCAATCAACTAAATTTAGTGTACTCAGCTAACTGCCCTGCCTGCATATATTTCACACTAGTTTGGGAGGTGCATTGCACAGGGGTACAGTGCCTGGGCAGTGTACATTGTAACAACAGCATATATTCACATTTTCAAAGTGAACATTTTATAAGGGAGGCATTAACAATAGAATTATACAAGAATTAAGTGAACATTTTATAAGTGAGGCATTCACAATAGAATTATACAAGAATTAAGTAAACATTTTATAAGTGAGGCATTAACAATAGAATTATACAAGAATTAAACAAGGATTGGGCAAGGGGCAAGACACAAGGCAAGTACTTTTGTAATATTATGTTTATGTACCTCATTGTTTCCTTAGGCAACTGCTACTGTAATACTGTGTTTTATGTGATTAAGTGGTTCTCGCTTTTGTAAAAATGCTCAATATATTCACATTCCTCTTTGCTGTCTCTTGTCTCTATAACAAAATACATTATTCAATAACTCCTTTTCCCTCTCCACCTGCTCAGCCCACCTCTCTTAAACTCACCTTACTTTTGTACTAATGAACTTTACCTATTCCTAAACACTCTCTCTCCCCCCTGCACCTCGTCTAAAAAAACAATCTGCAAATCTGTATCTCATCTCATGTCACTCTCCCTCTTGCTTTTACTAACTGCTGGTGACATCTCCCCTAGTCCTGGTCCCCAACAACTGCCTAGCCATGCACATCCATGTGTACCATCCCATAGACTCAGAAAACAAAACTCTGCCAACCTTACTCACATTCCTCTTGCATCAAAAGCCACTTCCCCTTTCACTTGTGCACTCTGGAACTCTCGCTCTGTTTGCAACAAGCTCACTTCTATCTATACATGACCTCTTTATCTCTTGCTCACTCAACCTTCTGGCCCTAACAGAAACCTGGCTCTCTCCCCTAGACACAGCATCCACTGCTGCTCTGTCATATGGGGATCTCCACTTTAGCCACACTCCTAGGTCTGGTAATAGACAAGGAGGTGTTGTAGGTATTTTACTTTCCTCTCGTTGCACCTTTCAACAAATACAACCCATCTCTTCCCTCCCATTTTCTTCATTCGAAACCCACATGATTCTTCTAAAATCCCCACCCCCAATCTCTCTATAACTGTTGACATCTCCATCATTACCCCAATTCCGCATGCCCGATGTCTCGAGGTAACATTTGACTCAGATCTTTCTTTAACTCCTCACATTCAGTCCTTGGCTAAAGCCTGCCACTTCCACCTTAAAAACATCTCTAAAATTAGACACTTCCTTACATAAGACATAACTAAGATTTGAATCCACTCTCTCATCCTTTCCCGCCTTGATTACTGCAATTCTGTTCTCTCTGGTCTCCACAGCTGCCACCTAGCTCCTTTACAATCCATAATGAATGCCTCTGCCAGGCTCATCTTCCTTACACGTCGCTCTTCATCTGCTGCACCTCTCTGCCAATCCCTTCACTGGCTTCCTCTTCCCACTAGGATCAAACACAAAATTCTCACTCTGACATACAAAGCCCTCAACTGCACTGCTCCCCCCTATATCTCAGACCTTGTCTCCAGATACTCTCCCTCCCGTCCCCTTCGCTCTGCTCGCAACCTCCTACTCTCCTCCTATCTTGTCACCTCATCACACTCCCATTTACAGGACTTCTCCAGACTGGCCCCAATCTTGTGGAACTCTCTGCCTCGCTCCACAAGACTCTCCACTAGTTTTGAAAGCTTCAAGCGCTCCCTAAATACTCTACTGTTCAGGGATGCATACAACCTACGCTAACCTTTCTTTATACCAGTTCCTCTCCTCCATTGCTATCTCCTGAACCCCCTTAGCCTGTAAGCCTAAGAGTCCAGCTGTTTGTTGATCACCTTCTCAAGAGCTGACTACAACAGTGCAACTCTTGGCAGGGCCCTCTACCCATTTGATCCATATAATTGTTTTGTTGTACTCCGTATTTGTTTATAGCACTGCGGAATCTGTTGGCGCTCTACAAATAACCGATATTAATAATAATATTAATAAAGTGACATATACATCTTCTTATTCTATATGAGTAATACAAGTCAAACAAAAGGATTTATATTACAATTTACTATTTATTATATGACATCAAAAAATTAATATAAACTATGTTAACCGCTTAAGGACATATGACAGAATTTTTCAGTCATAAAACAATTGAGCAAACTGAAAGCTGTGTCCTTAAAGGGTTAATATAATAAGAATATATCCGACATCAAAAAATCAATATAAACTATGTTAATATAGTAAGAATATATCCGGATGTATCTATATTAACTATTCAATTAGTATAAAAATTGCCTCTTATTAGAGGTACAGGTTGAGATTTAAAATATACAATATATAGTATAATATGTACTCCTAAAATTATATTTAGTAATTCTAAGGAACAATTGGTTAAAAAATCAAAATTAAATTACTATTAAAAAGTTAAAAATGGAAACAGAAAAATTAATAAAAAAAAAAAGAAAAAAAGGAAAATTGTGATTGTAAATTTCAAGCAAAATTTTGCTCATTCCCAAGAGAAAAATAAAAATAGAAAATGTGGTATCTTCTGTGATGTTGTTGTTTTTTGTTCAGGATGAATCCTTCAAAGTAAGTGTTTCAAACATGTTAGAGTTATTATGAGGTATTAAGTCCCAAGCGTTATTTGAAATAATATTTCTTATTTTTGCTGGCTTGCAAAAAAAAAAAAAAAAAATGATGATCAAATAGTGTGCCGAATTCCTTAGCATAAGTGAGTTGATCAAACAATTTTTAGTGGCGTTTACAGCTGGTTGCTGTTGCAGTTATACAAGAGTGCAATTAAACAAAGTGCAGTATAGTAATAAACTGTTATATA
Organism: Bombina bombina; assembly: GCF_027579735.1. Classification (NCBI taxonomy): domain Eukaryota; kingdom Metazoa; phylum Chordata; class Amphibia; order Anura; family Bombinatoridae; genus Bombina; species Bombina bombina. Next base: position 28,423,158 of record NC_069499.1, on the reverse strand, counting down.
AACGTTATTGTGATAAACTAGACCTCCTGGTCCTGTGTTGCAAACTCTTGTAGTTTTTATCTTACAACCACTAAATACTAGTGTTACCCTTCTTCTGTCCTGTGTGTCAGTGGTGTCTGTTCCTTGCAGTCTCGTGATCTTCTTTAGGTAGAATGTCCCTCTACTTTAGAGCTTATAAATGTTCTTCTTGCAGCTGGTATTGAGTTCTCCTTGGTGCCAATGTATACTCTCCTTTCCCCTTGTTGACAGGTTGTATACAGGTTTTCTGAATATCCGTTGTGATGTTCAGCTGGTTTCTTAGTAAGGTGAATGCCAATCAGGGTCCGCCTCTACGCGTTTCAGCTGTGTAAGTCTTTATCAAGAGTCCCTGATTGGCTTTGGGTCTCTCCTTTTGTAGGGCGAGTTTTTAACCCTTTCATGGCTACTGTAATATGTTTGATCCTTATAGTCCTTTTCTTTTCAGGTTTCTATCTCCTGTCCTTACTTTAAAGAAAGTTTTAGTTTTAAGTTCTTTATCCTCTAGATATACCCCTATGGCTAAGAAATTAATCTTGTGATTACTTATTTCTGAGGTGAAATACCATAATCACTATCATTTAGATCTTCTAGAAATAGTTTAAGTAATTCTATGTCCCCCTTCAAAATAATAAACATGTCATCTATGAATCTTCTATATAGCACAAGGTTCGCCCCCCAGGGTAGGGGTTTGAGAACAAATTCTTCAAAATGCCCCATAAATAAATTAGCATAACTGGGGGGCGAACCTTGTGCCGATAGCTGTTCCTCTTATTTGTAAGAAAAATTTACTGTCAAATTTAAAATAATTGTTTGTTAATATAAATTGTATACAGTGGTATAGGCATTAGAAGGTGGCCAAGTGGTATAAAATATGCTCTTTAGAGGAGACTTCCGACCAAATATAGAAGTTCAATCCCTGAACGAGACTATGAAGAATAATTATACATGTATTTTTAAAAAGACTATAAGGAACAAGAAAATACAAAAATGTGCCAGTAACTTTTTATACTTGGATGGATACCAGTTTAAATAGAAGTTTGAATCCCACAATTACATTTTTTTGGGGAATTAGATCAATTGTACCAATTTTCATAACTGTAACAGAGATAAACTAAATGCAAAATTCTAAGAATAGTTTATAGCAACAATATTACGACCACTAAGGAGATAGAAACCTAAAAAGAAAAGGATTATAAGGATCAAACATATTACAGTAGCCATGAAAGGGTTAAAAACTCGACCTACTAAAGGAGAGACCCAAAGTCAATCAGGGACTCTTGATAAAGACTTACGCAGCTGAAATGCGTAGAGTGGACCCTGATTGGCATTCACCTGTTCACTTACTAAGAAACCAGCTGAACATCACAACGGATATTCAGAAAGCCTGTATACAACCTGTCAACAAGGGGAAAGGAGAGTATACATTGGCACCAAGGAGAACTCAATACCAGCTGCAAGAAGAAAATTTATAAGCTCTAAAGTAGAGGGACATTCTACCTAAAGAAGAAGAAAAATCTTTATTTTGGAATAGAGCAACTAGGGGTTTATTGAAACCGCCCCCTTCAGATCCAAGTGTGATCACGAGACTGCAAGGAACAGACACCACTGACACACAGGACAGAAGAAGGGTAACACCAGTATTTAGTGGTTGTAAGATAAAAACTACAAATAAGAGTTTGCAACACAGGACCAGGAGGTCTAGTTTATCACAATAACGTTTATATAACAGTTTATCACTATACTGCACTTTTGTTTAATTGCACTCTTGTATAACTGCAACAGCAACCAACTGTAAACGCCACTAAAAATTGTTTGATCAACTCACTTATGCTAAGGAATTTGGCACACTATATGATCATCATTTTTTTTTATTTTTTTGCAAGCCAGCAAAAGTAAGAAACATTATTTCAAATAATATTATTTCAAATAACACTTCGGACTTAATACCTCATAATAACTCTAACACTTTGAAACACTTACTCTGAAAGATTCATCCTGAACAAAAAACAACAACATCACAGAATATACCACACTTTCTATTTTTATTTTTATTTTGGGACTGAGCAACATTTTGCTTGAAATTTACAATCACAATTTTCCTTTTTTTCTTTTTCTTTTTTATTAATTTTTTTGTTTCCATTTTTAACTTTTTAATCTTTTTGGATTTTTTAAGAGTAATTGTATTTTTATTTTTTAACCACTTGGTCCATAGAATTACTAAATATAATTTTAGGAGTACATATACTATATATTGTATATCTTAAATCTCAACCTGTACCTCTAATAAGAGGCAATTTTGATACTAATTGAATAGTTAATTGAATAGATACATCCAGATATATATTCTTACTTTATTAACAAAGTTTATATAGATTTTTTGATGTCATATAATAAATAGTACATTTTAATATAAATCCTTCTGTTTGACTCATATAGAATAAGAAGATGTATATGTCACTTGTATAAGCTCATACTGAAAATAAGAGGTACAGCCCACATAGAGAAGTCTGTATATATAAAATATAATTAAAATATAATTACTACCATATCAGTATCATATTATTTTTAGAATATTTGTTGCTATAACAATATGCTCACTTGTATAAGCTCATACTGAAAATAAGAGGTACAGCCCACATAGAGAAGTCTGTATATATAAAATATAATTACTACCATATCAGTATCATATTATTTTTAGAATATTTGTTGCTATAACAATATGCTCATTACCATAGGAACAAGCAGAACAAACTTGCAATAAAACTGCAGATCCATCTGTATTGACAAATTATTCTCTAGAAAAACCGACAACTAGTCTATGTCTTAGCAAAATGAAATACAGGACAAAATTAAAAAACAAAAAAGGTTAGGAATGAATAAAAAACAAGTTTTTTAATTTTTTTATTTTCTAGAAAAAAAAGTTGTAAAGTTATAAAACCAATTTTTTTTGTCTGGCAACAAAATCCAATTATAAAAAGGAATTCCCTTTAACATTCTCTGGGCCAGATTACAAGTGGAGCACTAGAACAGTTAGACACAAGCAAAAAGGGGTTTATTGTGTGTGTTTGTGCACGTCAGGTGATTCACACAAATTACAAGTTGAAAGTAAACGCAATCACTTGAAGCAATTGAAGAACTCTGGTTTACTGTTTCGTGAAACAAAAAAGTTTTGACTTGCTGCCACTCAGTACAGACCAACTGTTACTTTTGAGCCATTCAGATTTGGCTTCTTATTAGAACTTTATACTCAAAAATAGTTCTGATTATAGCACATTTAATCATCAACGCTATCCACAGCCGTTGGACCAGGACGTGACCTCTGACCTCTAAAGTACAGAGGGGAGTCAGGTGACGAACATCCGCCACCGGAGCCTTGCAAATCAACTGCTTGAAAACAACCTAAAAGAGGATCACGAGTAAGAAATTTACAAAAGCCTCTACGAAAGCTTTCAAACTAAAGGTACCGTTGTTGATTTACACTCACCTAGTTCCTCTGGACGCAGATAGCTGCCGCCAAGGGAAATATTCTAAAGGTACATAGTTTTCTACACTATCCCTCAAGAAGCGGTAAACCCACCGAGGGGATTGCGAACTGCCACACTATATATATTAAAGAACTGTGAATAAGCGTCTATATCATCCATTTGAGGTTAATAATATTTTGTTTGAAACCACAATATATAAAGCTTGAATACAATAGCCCAAACTGACATTTTGTGCTATTTGTGATAGTTTATTGAATTGTTACATTGTGATCACAAGTTACCACAATCTTTTATATTGCAATATTGTGAAGATAAGATGTTACAAATCCTTATATTGTTGCTCTGTTAATTGTGATCTCATTTTATATTGGGAGAAGTCCCTACATATATTGTTAGTAATTTTAAAGATATTATTTTATATTTTATAATGTATTCTCTATAATCAATCTTACATTGAACTGGGTAAAAAAACACTATACTGATAACTACACTATATCCATGCTTTTTTAGGGCTGCTAATTCTATATATTTTTGTGTATTATTTTGTTTACTTTGAGGGTTAAACTTTATTCGTAGCAGGATAATCACCTAGTCCTTAGGCGCTCCTATCACACATTTCCTGTGAAACAAAAAAGTGTAACAAAACACATAAAAAATACATTTAAAAGTACAGTTATAAAGGCTCAAAGATATGAGGTCTCAGATGTTAGAAATAAAAAGTCAGGTAAAAAGAATTTAACATAGACATAGATACATATACATATGTTTGTATGCGTGTATATATGTATTTATGTATTTACAGACATATATATATATATATACACATATCAACACATAAATACATACAATATGTATACACTCGCTGGCCACTTTATTAGGTACACCTTGCTAGTACCGGGTTGGCCCCCTTTTGCTTTCAGAATGGCCTTAATTCTTCGTGGTAGAGATTCAACAAGGTGTTGGAAACATTCCTCAGACATGTTGGTCCATATTGACATGATAGCATCACACAGTTGCTGCAGATTTGTTGGCTGCACATCCATGATGCAAATCTCCTGTTCCACCACATCCCAAAGGTGCCCTATTGGATTGAGATCTGTTGACTGTGGAGGCCATTGGAGTACAGTGAACTCATTGTCATGATCAAGAAACCCGTTTGAGATGATTTGAGCTTTGCGACATGGTACATTATCGTGCTGAAAATAGCCATCAGAAGATGAGTACACTGTATTCATAAAGGGATGGACATGGTCAGCAACAATACTCAAGTAGGCTGTGGCATTTGAATGATGCTCAGTTGGTACTAAGGGGCCCAAAGTGTGTCAAGAAAATATCCCCCACACCATTAGACCACCACCACCAGCCTGAATTGTTGATACAAGGCAGGAGGGATCCATGCTTTCATGTTGTTTATGCCAAATTCTGACCCTACCATCTGAATGTCGCAGCTGAAATCGAGACTCATCAGACCAGGCAACATTTTTTCAATCTTCTATTGTCCAATTTTGGTGGGCCTGTGCACATTGTAGCCTCAGTTTCCTGTTCTTAGCTGACAGGAGTGGCACCCGGTGTGGTCTTCTGCTGCGGTAGCCCATCTGCATCAAGGTTCTACGTGTTGTGCGTTCAGACATGGTATTTTGCATACCATGGTTGTATCGAGTGGTTATTTGAGTTACTGTTGCCTTTTTATCATCTCGAACCCGTCTTTCCATTCTCCTCTGACAACAACAAGACATTTTTGTCCACACAACTGGCGCTCACTGGATATTTTCTCTTTTTTGGACCATTCTCTGTAAACCCTAGACATGGTGCGTGAAAATCCCAGTAGATCAGCAGTTTTTTAAATACTCAGACCAGCCATGTTCAAAGTCACTTAAATGCCCTTTCTTCCCCATTCTGATGCTCGGTTTGAACTTCAGCAAGTCATCTTCACCACGTCTAGATGCCTAAATGCATTGAGTTGCTGCCATGTGATTGGCTGATTAGCAATTCGTGTTACCAAGCAATTGAACAGGTGTACCTAATAAAGTGGTTGGTGAGTGTACATATATAGACATAATTGCATTGGAATCCTTTGCAGTTAAGCAGATAAAAACATGTAAAAACATATTTATGCAATATTCATTTTTAATAAAGTGTTATATTGTGTATCACTGTAAATATTTAATATTCCAAAGTTCTGCACATAGCAGAATATGTACTATGTTTTAAATATATATATATATATATATATATATATATATATATATATATATATATATAATATTTTACCAGGAAGGATACATTGAAATTTCTCTCGTTTTCAAGTATGTCCTGGGTCCACAAAACATTGCATTGATACAATAGGGTACAATAAAATACAAAACAATATTAATACATAATATATGCAAACATGTAACATAGAACAGGTAGGAAATATATAATCAACCGTGACAGGTGCATTCTGTTTTGAGATATGTAGAGAGGGATCTCTTAAAGGATATTAGGCTTGGGGAAGGTTTAAAAGTGTGCGGGAGGTCATTCCATAATTTTGGTGCTCTGTAGGAAAAGGAGGATCGAGCTGCTTTCTTTTTGTATGGAGGCTGACTAAATAATGTGGTACTGGATCGAAGGTTATAGGAGGTGGAAATAGCCGGGGAGAGCATTTTGCTCAGGTAGGGTGGGAGCTTCCCAGAAAAGCTCTTAACACAAGGCAGGAAAGATGGAGGGTGCATCTGTATTCCAGCGACAGCCAGTTTAGTTATTTTAGCATGTCACAATGGTGGGTCCTGTAGTTACATTGTAGCACAAAGCAGCAGAACGAGTTATACAATGTATTAAGTTTATTAAGGTGAGTTTGCGGTGCAGATGCATATACTACATCCCCATAATCCATGATTGGCATCAGCATATGCTGTACAATCTTTTCCTTTACTGTAGGGCTGAGGCAGGATTTGTTTCTGTACAGGGCACCTAGTTTTTGGATATAGTTAGATGCCAGTTTTTCTATATGGAGGCCAAAAGATAGATTGGGGTCTAACAACATACCAAAGTATTTGAAAGAGTGGACTGCGGTCAGTGTGCAATTTGATTTTGTTTTGATGTGTAGATGTGAATTTTGTAGTTTGTGTAATTTAGGTCCCATTCCAAGATCATTGTGACAGTTTTGTCAGTATTTAGGAAGAGTTTGTTTTTTGAGATCCACTTTTCTACCTCTGTGAACTGGTCTTGGAGCACTGCTTCAAGCTGCGGCAGATCGGGATTGTTTGCATAGATTACATGTCATCTGCGTACATGTGTACAGTTGAGGATTTGTAGACATTAGGCAGATAATTTATAAATAATGTGAATAGTAGGGGGCTGAGAATGTAACCTTGGGGAACACCACACGTGACTGGGAAAGGGAGGGAGTTGCTGTCAGAAATGGAGACATATTGTGATCGATCCGATACATATGATCAAAACCAGGTTAGCGAACGATCAGCAATACCTGAGTTTTTTAGTTTGAGCAGTAGTATGTCACTGTGTCAAAGGCCTTTGCAAAATCAAGGAAAATAGCTCTATTTAGGTCGCCTTGTTCCATGCCAGTTTGGATGTCATTGCAAACTTTTAGGAGGGCAGTTGTAGTAGAGTGATTTGGGTGAAAACCTTATTGATCAGGGGTCAGATAGTTAGATTGTTGGTAATACTCACATAATTGTGTATGGACACATTTTTCTAAGATTTTTGGCAATACTGGGAGCAATGATATTGGGCGATAGTTAGAAACCAAGGGTATCTCCCCACTTTTATGGATAGGCACTACTCTTGCAGTCTTCCAAAGTTTGGGTATGTATCCAGACACCAAGAATTCATTAATTAGGGTTGTGACAGGTTTAGCAATTGCCGGCGAACTGAGCTTCAACAGCATTGCTGGGATTTGATCAGGTCCAGACTGTTTTTTCATTTTTAGATTATTAAGGTGTTTCTTAATGACTTTGATGGGTACAGGTCTAAAATTGAACTTCTCTATGGTGGGTCTTTGCTGATTTGGAGGGCCTGATCCCCATTTGTAGTTTCAGTATGCGTGTCATTTATTACTTTGTCAATCAGGGTGGTGGAGCATCTGACAAAATAATTGTTAAAGGCATTTGTTACTTCTAAGGGTAGTTGCAGGGTTTGGTTGTCCACATTGACAGTGGAGGGATGGGAGAGAATTGGTGGAGTTTGTAAGTCATTTATGACTTTCCAAAACTTTCTAGGGTTTGATATGTTATTGTTCAGATTTTCACAGAAATATTGGGCCTTGGACAATTTTGTTTGTTTAGTGCATATATTTTGCCATTGTCTATATACACAGTGATCGTTCATAGAGCCAGTATGCTTGAACTTTGACCACAATGAATCCCTAAACTGGTACATTTGAATGAGGTCAGCTGTGATCCAATTCAAATGCGCTCCTTTTACTCTCACCTTACGCAGCGGGGCATGTAAATTACAAACTGCAGAGTCTAAATCTGGGGTTAGGTTTAATCTGTGCCAGTGGAGGTTCTTGATGTCATTTAGAAATGATTGAAGATTAAATTTTTTGAAGGACCTAGTGATTTTAAACTTGGGAGAGGATTTAGTTGCCTTTATTTTGCGCATGCAGTACACTGAGCAGTGGTCACTGAAATTGTTAGAGAGAACACCTGCCTCCTGGATTCGGTCAAAAGAAGTGGAGAGAATCCAATTGAGCAGGGTGTGATTATGGCTATTGCTCTTTATGCGCTTTGGGGAGGAGAATAATTGTGTTAGCTGCAAAGTCTTAAACAGCGAGCAACAACTATTATTTTTCAGATTCAGCCAATCAATATTAAAATCTTCAAAAAACAAAATTTAACTTTTTCGGTTTTGAGCTATGGTTTCACTAAGGAGATGTGCTATGTCAGAAAGGGAATGCACAGGGGAGCTAGGTGGGCGGTAGATTCCTGCAACAATGATCAATTTACTGTGCAGGATCTCAATTGTGCCAGATTGGAAATCAAATGTGGCAGGAGGGCTAGATTTTTTGTAAGGGGGTATACTTTGTGGAATTGTCAACATAAATTACAATGCCACCTCCTCTCTTTGCTCTGTCATTTCTATGGCATGAATACCCATGTATTGCAATGGCAGAGTCAGGTATTTTTGTGGTTAGCCACGCTTCAGAGATCACAATGATTTTGGGCGTGTATTGTAAACACCAAGTTCTCAGTGAATCGATTTTTGGTAGTAAGCTGCGGATATTAGAGTGCACAAAAGAGAGGCCATTTTTAGCAGGACGGCTAGGAATGGAATTTGTTGGGGGACCAGGGTTAGACTCTACATCATTTGCAAGGGCAAGTAAGATAAGGAATAGGAATTTGGACATAGTTTTTGTTTTGCCATATATTGAATGGGATACTTTATAATTTTGTGAGGTGGGGGTAGGAGGGTTATTTTTCATAACTCTCCACAAGCACTCAGCAGATAAGTTACAGCAACAGAGCAGGCCATGGTGTATGATAATTTGTTTTCCAGTTTGAGGTGTGTGCTTATGGCGGTAGTGATGTGAACAAAATTGGAGTGAGAAAAGGGTTATCACAAATAACAGTACGGTCATACTTGGATTCATGTTAGTGGTATGAGGTGTGTAGATGAAAGTAAAACAGAAATAATACAAAATTAAAAAAGAAATAAAAGTATATACTATCGATGTGTGATATATAGCTATTTGTAGGGAGAGAGTGTATGTATTCAATAGGGTTAAGTGAATGGAAGGATGTGCTGATCAGTGTTTGTAGCTGTCATTTTAGAAGAAGGAAAGTTCTGTGGGAGACTATCTATAAATGAGGAAATGAGCTTGGGGTGTGTGGGGTGATATATATTGTACCAAAAATTCCATCATATACGTGTAGTATTTATGAATAAATAGAACATATTCTGCTACGTGAATAACATTGGAATGTGAAATATTCATATTTTTATGTCTGGTTAGCGCACTTAATAAATTAGGGTGTCAGTTTTTCCCCCTTTTTTTGCTCAGTTGACTTCTATGGGGGAATACGTTATCGTGCAGATGATATTCAAAGTTTGTTTTTTTACACTTGTTGGGTTAGCGACGCGTGCAAGCTAAAACATTTTACTATCAATTTGTAATATAAGCACTAACCAACACATGCATAGAGCTTACTTCTAGCGTAGTTAATGCTAGAGCGGGAGCGTTAAATAATGCTCCACTTGTAATGTGACCCTCTGATGGGGACATGTAAGTAGCACTGTTCACAGACACAGTAATGAGCTAAGTAATATATTGCAGACAATGTTCTCCCCATAGTCTTTAATGGAGCACGTTGATGAAAAAACCCTAACATTTATTGCTCACACGCTAACCCAACAACGCATTAGACCACCATTGCAAAACCTGAAGGTAGTTATGAATATTTATTATTCTAATGTTCTTCACATAGAAGATGTTCTTTTTAGTTTTAAATATATTTTTCTCTATATATACAGTATATATCTGATTAATTTTTAAAACATGTATATCTATTCCTATATATCTATATGAATTTATACAGGTATAGATATATACAGATATATATATATATATATATATATATATATATATATATATATATATATATATATATATATATATATATAAATATAAAGATCCTGGTTCTCATGGATCAATAACATTGCACCCTCCTGAAGATAGTACAGAGATTCATTTTGTTGTCTCTCACCATCTTGGGATTCCAGACTTCTTCACTTTGAGTGTTGTTGATCTCAATCCCTATTGGATTGAGATCTGTTGACTGTGGAGGCCATTGGAGTACAGTGAACTCATTGTCATGATCAAGAAACCAGTTTGAGATTTGAGCTTTGCGACATGGTACATTATTGTGCTGAAAGTAGCCATCAGAAGATGAGTACACTGTATTTATAAAGGGATGGACATGGTCAGCAACAATACTCAAGTAGGCTGTGGCATTTGAATGATGCTCAGTTGGTACTAAGGGGCCCAAAGTGTATCAAGAAAATATCCCCCACACCATTAGACCACCACCACCAGCCTGATTTGTTGATACAAGGCAGGAGGGATCCATGCTTTCATGTTGTTTATGCCAAATTCTGACCCTACCATTTGAATGTCGCAGCTGAAATCGAGACTCAACAGACCAGGCAACATTTTTTCAATCTTCTATTGTCCAATTTTGGTGGGCCTGTGCAAATTGTAGCCTCAGTTTCCTGTTCTTAGCTGACAGGAGTGGCACCCGGTGTGGTCTTCTGCTGCGGTAGCCCATCTGCATCAAGGTTCTACGTGTTGTGCGTTCAGACAAGGTATTTTGCATACCATGGTTGTATCGAGTGGTTATTTGAGTTACTGTTGCCTTTTTATCATCTCGAACCCATCTTCCCATTCTCCTCTGACAACAACAAGACATTTTTGTCCACACAACTGGCGCTCACTGGATATTTTCTCTTTTTTGGACCATTCTCTGTAAACCCTAGACATGGTGCGTGAAAATCCCAGTAGATCAGCAGTTTTTTAAATACTCAGACCAGCCACGTTCAAAGTCACGTAAATCCCGTTTCTTCCCCATTCTGATGCTCGGTTTGAACTTCAGCAAGTTTTCTTCACGACGTCTAGATGCCTAAATGCATTGAGTTGCTGCCATGTGATTGGCTTATTAGCAATTCGTGTTACCAAGCAATTGAACAGGTGTACCTAATAAAGTGGTTGGTGAGTGTACATATATAGACAGAATTACATTGGAATCCTTTGCAGTTAAGCAGATAAAAATATGTAAAAACATATTTATGCAATATTCATTTTTAATAAAGTGTTATATTGTGTATCACTGTAAATATTTAATATTCCAAAGTTCTGCACATAGCAGAATATGTACTATGTTTTAAATATATATATATATATATATATATATATATATATATATATATATATATATATAAATATTTTACCAGGAAGGATACATTGAAATTTCTCTCGTTTTCAAGTATGTCCTGGGTCCACAAAACATTGCATTGATACAATAGGGTACAATAAAATACAAAACAATATTAATACATAATATATGCAAACATGTAACATAGAACAGGTAGGAAATATATAATCAACCATGACAGGTGCATTCTGTTTTGAGATATGTAGAGAGGGATCTCTTAAAGGATATTAGGCTTGGGGAAGGTTTAAAAGTGTGCGGGAGGTCATTCCATAATTTTGGTGCTCTGTAGGAAAAGGAGGATCGAGCTGCTTTCTTTTTGTATGGAGGCTGACTAAATAATGTGGTACTGGATCGAAGGTTATAGGAGGTGGGAATAGCCGGGGAGAGCATTTTGCTCAGGTAGGGTGGGAGCTTCCCAGAAAAGTTCTTAACACAAGGCAGGAAAGATGGAGGGTGCATCTGTATTCCAGCGACAGCCAGTTTAGTTATTTTAGCATGTCACAATGGTGGGTCCTGTAGTTACATTGTAGCACAAAGCAGCAGAACGAGTTATACAATGTATTAAGTTTATTAAGGTGAGTTTGCGGTGCAGATGCATATACTACATCCCCATAATCCATGATTGGCATCAGCATATGCTGTACAATCTTTTCCTTTACTGTAGGGCTGAGGCAGGATTTGTTTCTGTACAGGGCACCTAGTTTTGGATATAGTTTAGATGCCAGTTTTTCTATATGGAGGCCAAAAGATAGATTGGGGTCTAACAACATACCAAAGTATTTGAAAGAGTGGACTGCGGTCAGTGTGCAATTTGATTTTGTTTTGATGTCTAGATGTGAATTTTGTAGTTTGTGTAATTTAGGTCCCGTTCCAAGATCATTGTGATAGTTTTGTCAGTATTTAGGAAGACTTTGTTTTTTGAGATCCACTTTTCTACCTCTGTGAACTGGTCTTGGAGCACTGCTTCAAGCTGCGGCAGATCGGGATTGTTTGCATAGATTACATGTCATCTGCGTACATGTGTACAGTTGAGGATTTGTAGACATTAGGCAGATAATTTATAAATAATGTGAATAGTAGGGGGCTGAGAATGTAACCTTGGGGAACACCACACGTGACTGGGAGAGGGAGGGAGTTGCTGTCAGAAATGGAGACATATTGTGATCGATCCGATACATATGATCAAAACCAGGTTAGCGAATGATCAGCAATACCTGAGTTTTTTAGTTTGAGCAGTAGTATGTCATGGTGTACTGTGTCAAAGGCCTTTGCAAAATCAAGGAAAATAGCTCTATTTAGGTCGCCTTGTTCCATGCCAGTTTGGATGTCATTGCAAACTTTTAGGAGGGCAGTTGTAGTAGAGTGATTTGGGCGAAAACCTTATTGATCAGGGGTCAGATAGTTAGATTGCTGGTAATACTCACATAATTGTGTATGGACACATTTTTCTAAGATTTTTGGCAATACTGGGAGCAATGATATTGGGCGATAGTTAGAAACCAAGGGTATCTCCCCACTCTTAAGGATAGGCACTACTCTTGCAGTCTTCCAAAGTTTGGGTATGTATCCAGACACCAAGAATTCATTAATTAGGGTTGTGACAGGTTTAGCAATTGCCGGCGAACTGAGCTTCAACAGCATTGCTGGGATTTGATCAGGTCCAGACTGTTTTTTCATTTTTAGATTATTAAGGTGTTTCTTAATGACTTTGATGGGTACAGGTCTAAAATTGAACTTCTCTATGTTGGGTCTTTGCTGATTTAGAGGGCCTGATCCCCATTTGTAGTTTCAGGATGCGTGTCATTTATTACTTTGTCAATCAGGGTGGTGGAGCATCTGACAAAATAATTGTTAAAGGCATTTGTTACTTCTAAGGGGAGTTGCAGGGTTTGGTTGTCCACATTGACAGTGGAGGGATGGGAGAGAATTGGTGGAGTTTGTAAGTCATTTATGACTTTCCAAAACTTTCTAGGGTTTGATATGTTATTGTTCAGATTTTCACAGAAATATTGGGCCTTGGACAATTTTGTTTGTTTAGTGCATATATTTTGCCATTGTCTATATACACAGTGATCGTTCATAGAGCCAGTATGCTTGAACTTTGACCACAATGAATCCCTAAACTGGTACATTTGAATGAGGTCAGCTGTGATCCAATTCAAATGCGCTCCTTTTACTCTCACCTTACGCAGCGGGGCATGTAAATTACAAACTGCAGAGTCTAAATCTGGGGTTAGGTTTAATCTGTGCCAGTGGAGGTTCTTGATGTCATTTAGAAATGATTGAAGATTAAATTTTTTGAAGGACCTAGTGATTTTAAACTTGGGAGAGGATTTAGTTGCCTTTATTTTGCGCATGCAGTACACTGAGCAGTGGTCACTGAAATTGTTAGAGAGAACACCTGCCTCCTGGATTCGGTCAAAAGAAGTGGAGAGAATCCAATTGAGCAGGGTGTGATTATGGCTATTGCTCTTTATGCGCTTTGGGGAGGAGAATAATTGTGTTAGCTGCAAAGTCTTAAACAGCGAGCAACAACTATTATTTTTCAGATTCAGCCAATCAATATTAAAATCTCCAAAAATCAAAATTTAACTTTTTGGGTTTTGAGCTATGGTTTCACTAAGGAGATGTGCTATGTCAGAAAGGGAATGCACAGGGGAGCTAGGTGGGCGGTAGATTCCTGCAACAATGATCGATTTACTATGCAGGATCTCAATTGTGCCAGATTGGAAATCAAATGTGGCAGGAGAGCTAGATTTTTTGTAAGGGGGTATACTTTGTGGAATTGTCAACATAAATTACAATGCCACCTCCTCTCTTTGCTCTGTCATTTCTATGGCATGAATACCTATGTATTGCAATGGCAGAGTCAGGTATTTTTGTGGTTAGCCACGCTTCAGAGATCACAATGATTTTGGGCGTGTATTGTAAACACCAACTTCTCAGTGCATCGATTTTTGGTAGTAAGCTGCAGATATTAGAGTGCACAAAAGAGAGGCCATTTTTAGCAGGACGGCTAGGAATGGAATTTGTTGGGGGACCAGGGTTAGACTCTACATCATTTGCAAGGGCAAGTAAGATAAGGAATAGGAATTTGGACATAGTTTTTGTTTTGCCATACATTGAATGGGATACTTTATAATTTTGTGAGGTGGGGGTAGGAGGGTTATTTTTCATAACTCTCCACAAGCACTCAGCAGATAAGTTACAGCAACAGAGCAGGCCATGGTGTATGATAATTTGTTTTCCAGTTTGAGGTGTGTGCTTGTGGCGATAGTGATGTGAACAAAATTGGAGTGAGAAAAGGGTTATCACAAATAACAGTACGGTCATACTTGGATTCATGTTAGTGGTATGAGGTGTGTAGATGAAAGTAAAACAGAAATAATACAAAATTAAAAAAGAAATAAAAGTATATACTATCGATGTGTGATATATAGCTATTTGTAGGGAGAGAGTGTATGTATTCAGTAGGGTTAAGGGTTAAGTGAATGGAAGGATGTGCTGATCAGTGTTTGTAGCTGTCATTTTAGGAGAAGGAAAGTTCTGTGGGAGACTATCTATAAATGAGGAAATGAGCTTGGGGTGTGTGGGGTGATATATATTGTACCAAAAATTCCATCATATACGTGTAGTATTTATGAATAAATAGAACATATTCTGCTACGTGAATAACATTGGAATGTGAAATATTCATATTTTTATGTCTGGTTAGCGCACTTAATAAATTAGGGTGTCAGTTTTTCCCCCTTTTTTTGCTCAGTTGACTTCTATGGGGGAATACGTTATCGTGCACATGATATTCAAAGTTTGGTTTTTTTACACTTGTTGGGTTAGCGACGCGTGCAAGCTAAAACAGTTTACTATCAATTTGCAATATAAGCACTAACCAACACGTGCATAGAGCTTACTTCTAGCGTAGTTAATGCTAGAGCGGGAGCGTTAAATAATGCTCCACTTGTAATGTGACCCTCTGATGGGGACATGTAAGTAGCACTGTTCACAGACACAGTAATGAGCTAAGTAATATATTGCAGACAATGTTCTCCCCATAGTCTTTAATGGAGCACGTTGATGAAAAAACCCTAACATTTATTGCTCACACGCTAACCCAACAACGCATTAGACCACCATTGCAAAACCTGAAGGTAGTTATGAATATTTATTATTCTAATGTTCTTCACATAGAAGATGTTCTTTTTAGTTTTAAATATATTTTTCTCTATATATACAGTATATATCTGATTAATTTTTAAAACATGTATATCTATTCCTATATATCTATAAGAATTTATACAGGTATAGATATATACAGATATATATATATATATATATATATATATATATATATATATATATATATATAATATAAAGATCCTGGTTCTCATGGATCAATAACATTGCACCCTCCTGAAGATAGTACAGAGATTCATTTTGTTGTCTCTCACCATCTTGGGATTCCAGACTTCTTCACTTTGAGTGTTGTTGTTTTTAACACTAGCAGTTGTATTATATATTGGGACACAGCCTATTTTGGAGGACAGGCTTTCTTTTGATATTCAACATGGATCACAATGACATACAAGGAGGGGATGCCATATCTTTGACCCCACAAGACATGGATGCTAATGAAGCATTATTTGCATACACTGATGAGGACGCTGATCGTATTTTACAAGCATGTGATGTGGAAAAAAATAGTGAATCAGCTCTTAATATTTATCATAGATTGCTAAATATAAAGAGAAAAGAGATAGATTACAACTTGCATTCTAATTATTTGGCTGATTATTATAAAAAGAAACATACACCTTGGGGTTTCTGCATCAAAAATCAACCCACTATTGGATGCAACAATGTTGAGTTCTGTAAAACATGGTGTTACATAGCAAATAAATGCTCTCTTGATTGGGTCCTTTTGGTTATTGAGGAAGTTACTAGGTTAAAGAAGATAACAAAAGTTGAAATTGAATTGTTGGAGTCAGATAAAATGGTTTGTTTGTCAAATGATACTAGTGAAGACTGGTGGGGTAAAATAAAAACACAGTTGGAAAAATATAAACAGGAGTTAATCAGTTTTAAAAATAAAAAAACTACATATTGTAGAAACTGATTACAAAGAAAAGCGAGTCTACCCCTGGTTAACTGGCAAGCCCTTTTTTTTATCGCAGAAGATTTACAGACAATCATACCAAACATAACATGCACACCATAGACACTAGTGGTAGTGACTCCAGTGGTCAGGAAGGGGTTAATAATACACATGCAGCCAGAGATGCACATAGCGTACAAACTAGATTTCTGCAGAAAACTGCCCCATATTCAAAAAAGGAGGTAGGAAGAGGACCAGAAACCATGTCAGACGGGGTGGGTACAAAACCAAAACTCAAAATGTAGATGCAGATTGTGCTGTCATCAATCTTAGTAGTCGTTATCTCAGTGAATCAGAGATACGTTTGCTCAATAAAGGGTTAAACTATGTATGACTCTTAAGATTGAAGAATTTGACAATCAAATCGATTTAGCTAGATTCCAGCATCAACTTAAATTAAAAGATTTCTTTCAGAAATCCACCAACAGCTCTGCTTTGACAGGACACAACACAAACCTAAATTTCAAAGTAAATCCAGATTTGATCCACGTAGTATACATCCCTCTATTAAGACCTTAACTACTTTGTGCTCTGTTGAAATCAATAAAATTTTTCTCAGAAATGGCAAGCAATGGCTAGCCTTAGTGGTGATGATTCCATTGTGATAAGATCGGCTGATAAGGGCGGGGCCATAGTTGTGCTAGATCATGTATACTATAGAAGAGAATTACTCTCTCAACTGCATGATTCTGCCACTTATAGAGTTCTACCAAAAAATCCTACTAAAGAATTCAAACTTTCATTGGACAAAACACTAACCATGGCTTTGCAGGCCATGTATATAGATGAACCAACCTTTAGATTCATGGCAACTGACCATACCAGGTTCCCTTTTATTTATACAATTCCTAAAAATTCACAAAAATACAGTCTCCCCTCCTGGGCGCCCTATTGTGTCTGCTATCGGGTCTTTATATCAAAGTATGGCCCAATATGTGGATTATTATTTACAAGATACTGTTAAAAAAACACCAGCTTTTTTATTATATTCAATTGAACTGATTAAACTTGTACAGGATAAATCTTTTTCTAAAGAGGTGTTACTGGTCACACTTGACGTGGCCAGCTTGTACACTATAATTTCACATGATTTAGGTGTACAGGCTGTTAGAAGTAAACTAATATCTGATCATGAATATTTAGGACCCCCTATTGAGTTTATTATAAACCTTTTTTTATACCAGTTCCTCTCCTCCGTTGCTATCACCTGAACCCCCTTAGCATGTTAGCCTAAGAGTCCAGCTGTTTGTTGATCACCTTCTCAAGAGCTGTCTACAACAGTGCAACTCTTGGCAGGGCCCTCTACCCATTTGATCCCTATAATTGTTTTGTTGTACTCCGCCTTTGTTAATAGCGCTGCGGAATCTGTTGGCGCTCTACAAATAACCGATAATAATAATAAATAATAATAAAATTATAGAATTATTGGATATTTGTTTAACACACAATTACTTTCGATTTGAAAACACATATTACTTACTGTTGGTGGGCACTGCCATGGGGTCTCCAATTGCCCCGGCATATGCCAACATATTTATGTTGTGGTATGAGGATACATTTGTTTTCAATATAAACAATCCACATATTCTTTTATACCGTCGCTACATTGATGACGTGCTTTTGATTTGGGATGGCAGTGAGTCTGAATTGAATTGTTGGTTTGAACAGTTGAATAATAACATGCCAAATGTCCAGTTTAAAATGGAGTTTGATTACCATCAGATTAAATGTTTAGATCTTTGTATTTTCAAAGATGACCATTTTGATTATTGTACTTTTAAAATCAAATTGTTTTTAAAACCTACTTTTAGAAATACTATAATATTAAAATTTAAGGGTTTTCACCCACCTCAGTTAAAAATGGGAATACTCAAATCCCAATTACTGAGGGTGATCAGGAATAATACTGACACTCAAGATAAATTGTCGCAGTTTTGCATTATGCGTGATACATTTGTAGCATACATTTAGATCAACAAAGTGTCATTAATCGTAAAATCATTAAACCAACAAATAATAGCCTCAATTATATTACTACAAATACCCCAGCCATCAACATAGTGAGAGAAACTGTGTCTAAAAATTGGCATATTCTGACCCAAGACCCATCATTACCGTTTAAAGATTTCAAACCACCCAGGATGGTATATATAAGGGAAAAAGCCTTCAGTCTTTAATTGTTAAACATGATGTGCACATTGGTACCCAAACTTGGCTATCCATGAAAAAACTTGGTTGTTTCAAATGCGGCAGTTGTGTCACTTGCAATACTATGATCACTGGTGATAAATTCAGACATCCTTATAAATCGCAATATTTTTCAATAAGACATAGATTAACGTGTTCTTCTGACTTTGTAGTTTATGCCATAATTTGTCCGTGTGGAAAATACTATATTGGTAAGACCTCTACCACCTTCAGGGAATGCCTAGCTAACCACAAGAGTACCATTAGAGCGGCATATAACGAAAATAGCAGTGATCAGCCTGTAGCACGCCACATTTTGCAACATGGCCATACGGTCACCATGTTGAGAACAGTCTTGATAGACAGGGTCCCCCCCTCAAAAAAGGACTTATAAGGGGATATAACAGAGGTGCTTTCTTATCTATTTATTAGTTGCATGTTTTGCACACTGTGAAATGTATATGGTAGCATGTATATTGACTGTATGCATTTTTTTTACCTACAATATATGCTTGTTTATAGATTGTCTTGAAAAAGGTTGTCTAGAACAGCCAAAATGTTGACTTTGTTATGTTCTGAAATACATAAATAAAAAGAATTTTGGATAAGACCTGTGAGTGCCCTCCTATTTCTTCCACTGCATATCCTGACTTGAGGAGTCACCTGGGCAATTCATTGATGAAAGAGGAGTGAGTGCATGTCTCTTTTGGATGATTGAGATATATATATATATAATGAAATACATATTTATAAAAACAAAGAACATTTTCTCCTATGTGAAGAAAATCGGAATGTAAATTAATTGCAGTACACTAAAACACATTTTAAATATTAATATACGTGTGTTTGTGTGTGTACATAGCAGCAGCCAGGGTGCATATGTCAAAAGAAGTATGCAAAGATCCAGAAAAGACGGCACTCACTTGGCATTTAAAGTAAAAGACTTTTACTTTAAATGCCCAGTGAGTGCTGTGTTTTCTGAATCTTTATATATATATATATATATATATATATATATATATATATATATATATACAAATACAATATGTTTTTTTAGCACACCTTACAAACAGTGTATATACACATCTTTTGGGAGTGCTGCCAATATGACCCAGTAATTATACAACAAAAAGGTATTGGTGCACCTCCATTATCAAAAGCACAACATATTTTTTTAAACTGCTGCAAAAAAAAACCTTCAAACTATTCTTTTTAAATAAAATTGGTCTCTTAGTCTTACAATATGGCCATATTTTGCTTAGCCAGTCAATATATACAGTATATACATACACACACATTATAGCCCTTTTCATCCAAACACCCTGTCATGTACCATATACCTTTTAACCCTAATAAAAAAAATATCAATATTTAGATTAAAAAAATATATATTATATAATGTATATATGAGTGTAACATTTTAGTCTATGTATTTATATGGTGTTTGGTGCACATTTATGTGAAATGAGGTCTTCAGTCACGCTAACCTAGCTAGTGCAAATTTAGTTTCAGTTAACGTGATCGCGATATAGTAAGCAGCAGTCTACAAAGATGTCATAACTACCATATGTTGTTTAATTGCTGCTACTGATACTAAGCACAAACGTGTTACCATTTACAGCTGAAGCCAATATTTCCAAAAGTAAAGGAACACAGATTATGGTATGAAAATAAAATCTATGGTATGAAAATAAAATCTATGGTACTAAAATAAAATCTGACTCCCATGACTACCATTTATGGATGTATTTATTCATTCACTTCCTCATTGTTTAAATGCTATAGATTTACCCCTTTATTTATAGTTAGGTGTAGGATATTTTGTGGGGGTGAGTTTTTGTTTTTTTGATGGTCCTATAATGATGAGTTTGCAAAGAGGGGGGTTCCCTTGTGTGATTCTGCTGATCTAGCCCTGGTGAGCATCATGTTTTGTAATGACTTTGTCCTACCAAATATTAACTGTTATAATATATATCAGGAGACAAGGTGTTAACAGTGTTGGGTGGGTTGTTGTTCTCAGTTAGGGTTATTTGTGCAATGTGATTTTCAGAGGGTGTGTGCATAGGTCACTACACTTTACAATGATCGGTGCATTAACATTGCAAAGTCTCAAGAAGATTTAGAGATAATTGACTCTGGGGGTATTAGTCATGTAGGTTTCTGGCAGTTTTGGGTTAACAACATTTATATATCCTTATGCTATAAATAGTAGTAGGAGAACCAGGGGATCTACAGTAAGTATTACCAGGGGGTAAATAGTTACCTGGGCTGGTAGATACTGGGGGTTGGGAGGTTTTGGTTTATTAGAGACTATTATTCTAGCAGATAGGGTTGATAGTAGTGGGGAATACATCTAGGGTCCAATCAGATTATAGTTACTAGTGGTGGGGTGGTCTGGGCAGATTTATGGCTAATAGCAGGAGATGGTAGTTTAAGAATTACAGATTGGATCAGAATTTGCACATTTTGGTTCATATCTCAGTCACTGGCAGCCAAAGGATAAAAGCAAAATCAAAGTGACATAGAAGTCAAATAAAACATATGATTCAGACACAGTGTATAATTAGAAATAAATAAAAACAACTTTATGATTCAGACACAGGGGCCTATCTATAAAGCTCCGAACGGAGTTTGACGGCCCGTGTTTCTGGCGATTCTTCAGACTCGCCAGAAACACAAGTTATGAAGCAGCGGTCACAAAGACCGCTGCTCCATAACCCTGTTCGCCTGCTCTGAGCAGGCGGACAGACATCGCCGGAAATCAACCCGATCGAGTATGGTCGGGTTGATTGACACCCCCGCGAGTCTGCAGGGGGTGGCGTTGTACCAGCAGCTCTTGTGAGCTGCTGGTGCAATGCTGAATACGGAGAGCGTATTGCTCTCCGTATTCAGCGAGGTCTGGCGGACCTGATCCGCACTGTCGGATCAGGTCCGCCAGACTTTGTTAAATAGAGGCCATAGTGTATAATTACAAATACATAAAAACAACTTTATGATTTAGACACAGAGGCCGATTTACCAAATGTCTGTTGGACCTGATCCGACAGTGCGGATCAGGTCCGACAAACATTGCTGAATGCGGACAGCAATACGCTCTCCGTATTCAGCATTGCAGCAGCAGCTCACAAGAGCTGCTGGTACAACTCCACCCCCTGCAGACTCGCGGCCGCCAATAGGGGGGTGTCAATCAACCCGATTGTACTCGATCGGGTTGAATTCCGGCGATTCCTGTCCCCCTCATCAGAGCAGGTGGACAGGGTTATGGAGCAGCGGTTTTTAGACCCCTGCTTAATAACTGCTGTTTCTGGCGAGTCTGAAGACTCGCCAGAAACACGGGCCCACAAGCTCCGTTCGGAGCTTGATAAATGGGCCTCACAGTGTTCAGTTACAAATAAATAAATAAAACTTTCCAATTTATTTCTATTATAAAATTCCCCTATTTCTATTGGTTTCCTTTGTTGAATCTTAGCTCCTTTACAAGTAAGCAGGCTAAGGAGCCTGCTCATGACTTTGGCACTATAGGTTTAACATTATTACAAATGTTATTGCACACAACACACCCGCACGTTCCTGAGCCTGCCCCAGTATGCATCAAACAAATGAATCTGTCATTATCTATACTGAATCAATAAGCTTTTAACTTCTGCTATGTCCATTTTGGCTTCTGTGATACGATCAGGATGATTGACACCCCCTGCTAGTGGCCGTGAATGTGCAAGGGGCGGCATTGCACAAGAATTTAACCAGAAATGCTTGTGCAATGATAAATGCCGACAGCGTATGCTCTCTGCATTTATCGATGTCGGGGAGACATGATCCACTACAGCGGATCATATCCGCCCGACAGTTGATAAATCTACCCCAATATAACCATGTGGGTTATGCAAATCTGGGGTATGTATAATAAAAGGAATTATCTATCTTTTTAAACAATAAAAACTCTGGTGTCCCTTTAACAAATGCATAATAAAAATACAATGCAGCAGCACGTAGTCTTAACTTCAAATGAGTAGTAGAGGATTTTCTGACAAATTTCAAAGTTACTTCTGTTTCCTCTCCCACTGTAGCACGTGACAGCCATCATCCAATCACAAATACATACACATACCATGTGACAGCCATCATCCAATCACAAATACATACACATACCATGTGACAGCCATCATCCAATCACAAATGCATAAATGTATATTCTGTGAATTCTTGTAGTCAGTAGGCGCTAGTGACACAAAAAGCATAAATATAAAAATACTGTGCACATTTTGTTAATGGAAGTAAATTGGAAAGTTTAAAATTTCTGCTCTATCTGAATCATGAAAGTATAATTTTAAAGGGACAGTATACACAATTTTCATTTAACTGCATGTAATAGACTACTATAAAGAATAATGTGCACAGATACTGATCTAAACATCCAGTAGAAAACTGTTTATAAACTTACTTAGAAGCTCCCAGTTTAGCACTGTTAAAAGGTTAGCTGGAACACTCACTGCAAGTGGTTCTATAGCATACAAAACTGACAGTCTGTCCCCTCCCCCTTCCTCTGCATATGAAAATATGTTTAACACTAACAGGAGCAAGCTGGAGTAGGTATACATCAGTATTCTCCTAAAACTTTGGGGCTTGGTTAGGAGTCTGAAAATCAGTGCAATGTTATTTAAAAATAAGTAAACTATACTTTTTTTTTTTTTTTTTTTAAACCCTGTATGGGCTTTATTAATGTATCATCTACAAAACATTTATGCAAAGAAAAATCTAGTGTATAATGTCCCATTAAGTAAAAGAAGGGGAAAAAAACACCCACAACACACCTTTGCAATTGTTCTGAAAACTCAAATGGTTCGGGCCCAAAATAAGTTTCTATGAATCTTTAAAAATAAGTTTGCAGTGGTGCTAAATTGGGAACATTTGTTGGAAGAGGAAAGGAATATGAATAAATATTCTGATCCCAAAACAATAAGGTCTCAGCTCCATAGCAGATAGCAAACTTTATAATTATCAGAAAGCTTTGCTGAAAGTCTTATTTATTGCCGTTCCGAAACCTACAGAAGTAATGATGGCGCACAGCCAGGAGGTGCATTATACGGCTTCATTTCAATCACATAAATATGACTCATGTCAGCACGTCTGCGATTTAGACAAGTCAGTTTATATATACACAGTCTCCTGGGGAAACAGATCCAGATGATACACAACTATCTGCTGAAGTCTGCTAGGTCTTTGTGCAATAGCTGCAAAGAAAATATAATATTTTGGATGATAATTTAGTGACTTTGAACATGAAACACAAATGTTTTGTTTCATTATTCAGATAGAGCATACAATGCTAAGAAAGTTTGCAATGTACTTCTATTATCAAATTTGCTTCGTTCTGATGTTATTCTTAGCTGAAGAGATACCTAGGTCTTTGGCGGGCACATGTCTGAAGCACCACATGACAGGAAATAGTGCTGCCATCTAGTGCTCTTACTAAGGTATAACATTGTCGCAAAACTGCTGCCATCTAGTGCTCTTACTAAGGTATAACATTGTCGCAAAACTGCTGCCATCTAGTGCTCTTACTAAGGTATAACATTGCTATAAAACTGCTGCCATCTAGTGCTCTTACTAAGGTATAACATTGTCGCAAAACTGCTGCCATATAGTGCTCTTACTAAGGTATAACATTGCTATAAAACTGCTGCCATCTAGTGCTCTTACTAAGGTATAACATTGTCGCAAAACTGCTGCCATCTAGTGCTCTTACTAAGGTATAACATTGTCGCAAAACTGCTGCCATCTAGTGCTCTTACTAAGGTATAACATTGTCGCAAAACTGCTGCCATCTAGTGCTCTTACTAAGGTATAACATTGTCGCAAAACTGCTGCCATCTAGTGCTCTTACTAAGGTATAACATTGTGGCAAAACTGCTGCCATCTAGTGCTCTTACTAAGGTATAACATTGTCGCAAAACTGCTGCCATCTAGTGCTCTTACTAAGGTATAACATTGTCGCAAAACTGCTGCCATATAGTGCTCTTACTAAGGTATAACATTGTCGCAAAACTGCTGCCATCTAGTGCTCTTACTAAGGTATAACATTGTCGCAAAACTGCTGCCATCTAGTGCTCTTACTAAGGTATAACATTGCTATAAAACTGCTGCCATCTAGTGCTCTTACTAAGGTATAACATTGTCGCAAAACTGCTGCGATATAGTGCTCTTACTAAGGTATAACATTGTCGCAAAACTGCTGCCATCTAGTGCTCTCACTAAGGTATAACATTGTCGCAAAACTGCTGCCATCTAGTGCTCTTACTAAGGTATAACATTGCTATAAAACTGCTGCCATCTAGTGCTCTTACTAAGGTATAACATTGTCGCAAAACTGCTGCCATCTAGTGCTCTTACTAAGGTATAACATTGTCGCAAAACTGCTGCCATCTAGTGCTCTTACTAAGGTATAACATTGTCGCAAAACTGCTGCCATATAGTGCTCTTACTAAGGTATAACATTGCTATAAAACTGCTGCAATCTAGTGCTCTTACTAAGGTATAACATTGTCGCAAAACTGCTGCCATATAGTGCTGCAGACACATGCACACACCTAAGCTTACATCCCTGCTTTTTAGCAAAGGAAAACAAGAAAATAAATGCAATATGATAAAAGAAGTCAATTAAAAAGTTGTTTAAAATTGTATGTTCTGTCTGATTCATGAAAGAAAATGTTTAGGTTTTATGTCCCTTTAAGTGCAGTGGCAAAAACGATTAAGTGCTATGGTGAAACAATCTCTAATGAATATCACAACAAGAAAGTCAGAGTCTTCTGTGGGAAGTAAGGCACCAGCGTTGGGAACAGAAGCTCCTATTAAAGACCATAGGTCCTATTTATCTATGTGTAGGAGGAGGGCAGGTTCCCAGTTAGATGAACTGTCTGCCAGTGGTCATGGCAAAGGGCAGCATCAAGTAGCCAGCATTTATTATTGTACAACCGGCTGTGTTTGGTTGTGCAAGAGCAGGGGCTGTCAGTCACCCTAACCCGACTAGACAGGGGTGATTATAAACCTCCAGCTCAGAAAAATGGCTAGATAACGGGTAGCTGCCAGTACCTAAGATGGCTGATCTAGTTAGATGGGGGAGGGTTAGAGATCCTTTAGGGAGGAATCAGGGAGGTGGGAAGGTAAGGGGGGTAATCCTACACTGTAGAAAATATTAATAATAATAAATAAATAAAATAAAAAAATGTCTAAGACCTTCCTTTCTCTTCTACTACCCACGCTGGATATGATTTAATATCCAAGCAGCATTATGACTTATAAAATCTCTATTATTTAAAAATTGTATTGTTTAACATTAAGCTGTTAATTACGAACAATGAACAAGCTATCAAAATGAGGAGTAAAGTGTATGGCATATTGCTGATAACACGATCTATGTTAAGTTGATAACTTGTACTCTATGTTACCATTGTATGTTTAGCTGATCTCTCTTCTTGTTCATTTAATAAAGCTTTCTTTAAAAAAAAAAAAAAAAAGTCTAAGACTGCATACTGGCAAACTGTCTGCCAGTACTTAAAGGGACAGTTTACCCAAACCAAGACCTATTTTTAATATAATTAACAATCAAAATTATACCTATGTGTGGGACTTTTTTACTAAATAGTTTTATAACTAAGCCTTTTATTTTTGTAAAGTTCCGTTTTAAAATGCTCATAACAATATCCATTTATTGTTTTTTTTCGTTGTGCGGCCACAGGAGCACTGTTTCTTCTGTGCAGGGCGCATGTTCCAGCCCCCATGGTGACGTCACTGCTAGAGTGAACACGGGCCAGTGCTCAATAAATGTGCGTCCCTGTTCAGCAGTGATTACTTTCTCCTGTATCCTAGTGCTGCTGGTTGGTGCACAAATCAATATAAGTGGGATTATTGTGGCTATCGCACCTAAGAGACCGGCAGGGTCAGAGAGTGGACATCCAGAAGCTAACTCTGCCTACGCATCAATAATCTTACTATTGGAGTATGCCTGCAGCAGCACTGTGCACCGCCACATCTATGAAAAAAGCGTATCGCAGGCAGCATTCTTTGCCCAGTAGCAGGCTTCTTTCATAGATGCGGTGGTGCGCAGTGCTGTCGCAGGCAAACTCGAATAGTTAGATTATAGATGCGTAGGCAGAGTTAGCTTCTGGATGTCTACACTCTGACCCTGCCGGTCTCTTAGGTGCGATAGCCACAAAAATCTCACTTATATTGATTTGTGCACCAACCAGCAGCACTTGGATACAGGAGAAAAGTAATCACTGCTGAACACGGGCGCACATTTATTGAGCACTGGCCCGTGTTCACTCTAGCAGTGACTATAATGGTTTAATGATCTCTCTCCCGAAAATGGGCAAAATTAATTTAGCGCTCCACTTGTAATCTAGCCCAATAGGTTTTAGTAGCGCTGGGTAAGGCCTCTGCAACTTTAATAAATCAAGACAAATTAATTTCTATTGTTTCGCTATAAGGGTGATTCACTGAGGTTTTTAGGGAGCTCCAACTTATTAACAATTTAAAAACGATGCTAAATTGAACAAATCAGAGGGATTTGTCTCACTGCAGAACTCTTTCAATACTGACGTCACTGTAGTTTGAATAGCTAGCTATTATGGAATTAAACCATGATAAGGTAATATAACTATGCAGATTCACAGTACAATTATATATTCTCACCTATAATTGACACTAAACCTATAAATGTAGCTTGAATTTTTTAATGATCTTGTAACCTCAAAAAAAGAAAAGAAAAATTGAAAATGTTCATCATTTTTAACACATTTGTACAAATGTATCTGAGCATCTGTCACACCCCATACATTTCCTACCACGCTGATAAGCTACAATGAAAAAAAAAAAATCAGATTGCAATTAATTTCTTTGTGTATCAGACAAGTCAGGGAAATGTACCCAGGTGATGCACAGCTGTACAAACATACAAAATAAATATTTGTAGTGAGTGCTGTGCTAAACGTATTGTTTTGCTCTTCTCCTGTCTATCTCTGTATTTGTAAAAAAAATAAAAAAAATAATTTACACAACTAAAATTTTTTTTATATATGTACAATTAACCCTTTCCTGCCCGGACTTATTTGTCTACATCAGAACAAAGTTAGATGTAAACAAATAGGTAACAATTGAAATCGCAATCGTTCATGCGATCGCATAATTTCAATGATTGGATCAGGTCAGGGGGAAGTGCCTATGACGCTAGGCACGCCCTCCAGCCCACAATCCCATTTACAAAGCTTCAAATGGATAGGATGTTCCATGACATCTTAACAACACTAAAGCCTGCGCAGTTAGGACGGCATAGAACGTCCTAAGGGCATGACGGGGTTAAAAGCAAGATAAACAAGTGTTTGGGTTAGTATGTTTACATTACTTTGATGATGAAAAACTCGCGGATATGGAGAGAAATCTTACAAAGTCTTTGGGATATATTTTTGAGCAATATATCTGTTTCTTCTTCATACCCAGAACCTGCATAGCTAGATAAACATCTCACAAGCAAACATTTGCCTTTGTGAATTATTTGAGTGATTTAACAGTACTGACAAGACGTCTTAGATAATCTCACTAGATCAGAGAGCATTAGATCATCCGGCCCTCCGTGGTTACAGATCTGAGAGGCACGTACACAATTACCTATAGAAATGTCACTGTAACAACAAATATGTGCATATGCCACAAGAGTTGCAACACATTTAACATAAATAACAAAATACGCTTGTGTGGCAGCTTTCTGTTGACCCCTAAAATGCCAGAGGGCATTGGAGTACATATCTTTTTCCCAACCCTATTTCTAGCCCAAACCTTAAAGGGACACTGAACCCCAATTTTTTCTTTTGTGTTTCAGATAGAGTATGACATTTTAAGCAACTTTCTAATTTACTCCTATTATAAAATTTTCTTCATTCTCTTGTTATCTTTATTTGAAATGCAAGAATGTAAGTTTAGATGCCGACCCATTTTTGGTTAACAACCTGGGTAGTCCTTGCTGATAGGTGGATAAATGTATCT
Organism: Bombina bombina; assembly: GCF_027579735.1. NCBI lineage: Eukaryota > Metazoa > Chordata > Amphibia > Anura > Bombinatoridae > Bombina > Bombina bombina. Next base: position 28,394,347 of record NC_069499.1, on the reverse strand, counting down.
TTATTTTTTTTTAAATAGATTATCATCTTCTTTTTCAAATAAAGATAGCAAGAGAATGAAAAAAAAATTACTAAAGAAGTAAATTAGAAAGTTGCTTAAAAATTGCATGCTCTATCTGAATCGCAAAAGAAAAAAATTGGGTTCAGTGTCCCTTTAACTATAGACTTAAAGGGACAGTATACTATATAATTGTTTTTACCTTAATGTATTTAAAATTACTTAATTTTACTAGCTGCAGAGAATAAAATTATGAGATTTGCCTTTTTAAGGTTTATTTGTGTATATGAATTAGCTGATTTTGTGTTTTGAAGCCACAACCTAATAAAACGGGTTGAGCTTGTAGGTATAATCAGATCTCATTACTTTATCACACTGTGTACATATACATGTGTTTATCTTATATCTGTAGGTATAATCAGATCTCATTACTGTATCACATTGTGTACATATACATGTGTCTTTATCTTATATCTGTAGGTATACTCAGATCTCTTTACTGTATCACACTGTGTACATATACATGTGTCTTTATCTTATATCTGTAGGTATAATCAGATCTCATTACTTTATCACATTGTGTACATATACATGTGTCTTTATCTTATATCTGTAGGTATAATCAGAACTCATTGGTTTATCACACTGTGTACATATACATGTGTCTTTATCTTATATCTGTAGGTATAATCAGATCTCATTACTTTATCACACTGTGTACATATACATGAGTCTGTATCTTATATATGTAGGTATAATCAGATCTCATTACTGTATCACATTGTGTACATATACATGTGTCTTTATCTTATATCTGTAGGTATACTCAGATCTCTTTACTGTATCACACTGTGTACATATACATGTGTCTGTATCTTATATCTGTAGGTATAATCAGATCCCATTACTTTATCACATTATGTACATATACATGTGTCTTTATCTTATATCTGTAGGTATAATCAGATCTCATTACTGTATCACATTGTGTACATATACATGTGTCTTTATCTTATATCTGTAGGTATAATCAGATCTCATTACTTTATCACATTGTGTACATATACATGTGTCTGTATCTTATATCTGTAGGTATAATCAGATCCCATTACTTTATCACATTATGTACATATACATGTGTCTTTATATTATATCTGTAGGTATAATCAGATCCCATTACTTTATCACATTATGTACATATACATGTGTCTGTATCTTATATCTGTAGGTATAATCAGATCTCATTACTGTATCACATTGTGTACATATACATGTGTCTTTATCTTATATCTGTAGGTATAATCATATCTCATTACTTTATCACATTGTGTACATATACATGTGTCTTTATCTTATATCTGTAGGTATAATCAGAACTCATTGGTTTATCACACTGTGTACATATACATGTGTCTTTATATTATATCTGTAGGTATAATCAGATCCCATTACTTTATCACATTATGTACATATACATGTGTCTTTAACTTATATCTGTAGGTATAATCAGATCTCATTACTGTATCACACTGTGTACATATACCTGCTTCTTTATGTTATATCTGTAGGTATAATCAGATCTCATTACTTTATCACATTGTGTACATATACATTTGTCTTTATCTTATATCTGTAGGTATAATCAGATCTCATTACTGTATCACATTGTGTACATATACATGTGTCTGTATCTTATATATGTAGGTATAATCAGATCTCATTACTGTATCACATTGTGTACATATACATGCGTCTTTATCTTATATATGTAGGTATAATAAGATCTCATTACCTTATCACATTGTGTACATATACATGTGTCTATCTTATATCTGTAGGTATAATCAGATCTCATTACTTTATCACATTGTGTACATATACATGTGTCTTTATTTTATATCTGTAGGTATAATCAGATCTTATTACTCTATCACATTGTGTACATATAAAAGTGTCTTTATCTTATACCTGTAGGTATAACCAGATCGCATTACTATATCACATTGTGTACATATACCTGCTTCTTAATCTTATATCTGTAGGTATAATCAGATCTCATTACTGTATCACATTGTGTACATATACATGCATCTTTATCTTATATCTGTAGGTATAATCAGATCTCATTACTGTATCACATTGTGTATATATACATGTGTCTTTATCTTATATCTGTAGGTATAATCAGATCTCATTACTTTATCACACTGTGTACATATACATGTGTTTATCTTATATCTGTAGGTATAATCAGATCTCATTACTGTATCACATTGTGTACATATACATGTGTCTTTATCTTATATCTGTAGGTATAATCAGATCTCATTACTGTATCACATTGTGTACATATACATGTGTCTATCTTATATCTGTAGGTATAATCAGATCTCATTACTTTATCACATTGTGTACATATACATGTGTCTTTATCTTATATCTGTAGGTATAATCAGAACTCATTGGTTTATCACACTGTGTACATATACATGTTTCTTTATCTTATATCTGTAGGTATAATCAGATCTCATTACTTTATCACACTGTGTACATATACATGAGTCTGTATCTTATATCTGTAGGTATAATCAGATCTCATTACTGTATCACATTGTGTACATATACATGTGTCTTTATCTTATATCTGTAGGTATACTCAGATCTCTTTACTGTATCACACTGTGTACATATACATGTGTCTGTATCTTATATCTGTAGGTATAATCAGATCCCATTACTTTATCACATTATGTACATATACATGTGTCTTTATCTTATATCTGTAGGTATAATCAGATCTCATTACTGTATCACATTGTGTACATATACATGTGTCTTTATCTTATATCTGTAGGTATAATCAGATCTCATTACTTTATCACATTGTGTACATATACATGTGTCTGTATCTTATATCTGTAGGTATAATCAGATCCCATTACTTTATCACATTATGTACATATACATGTGTCTTTATATTATATCTGTAGGTATAATCAGATCCCATTACTTTATCACATTATGTACATATACATGTGTCTTTATCTTATATCTGTAGGTATAATCAGATCTCATTACTGTATCACATTGTGTACATATACATGTGTCTTTATCTTATATCTGTAGGTAGAATCAGATCTCATTACTTTATCACATTGTGTACATATACATGTGTCTTTATCTTATATCTGTAGGTATAATCAGAACTCATTGGTTTATCACACTGTGTACATATACATGTGTCTTTATATTATATCTGTAGGTATAATCAGATCCCATTACTTTATCACATTGTGTACATAAACATGTGTCTTTATCTTATATCTGTAGGTATAATCAGATCTCTTTACTGTATCACATTGTGTACATATACATGTGTCTTTATCTTATATCTGTAGGTATAATCAGATCTCATTACTTTATCACACTGTGTACATATACATGTGTCTTTATCTTATATCTTTAGCTATAATCAGATCACATTACTTTATCACATTGTGTACATATACATGCTTCTTTATCTTGTATCTGTAGGTATAATCAGATCTCTTTACTGTATCACATTGTGTATATATACATGTTTCTTTATCTTATATCTGTAAAGCAATTACCAATACATGGAGAGAACAACGGAAAATTAACATTTTATTACCTTATCTCTTTTATACCCCACATTGTGAAACTAAAAAATGAGAACCCGAGTAGGGGTTTAAGATAGCACTCTTCCCTATAGTGATAAGCCGTAATTGTAAAATACAATGTACCTATGGATGTGGAAAATGTACCCTTTATAAGTGTGAATTATTAAAAACTTTATTTATAGTAAATAAAATTCAGAGGAAAAATGCCTATGCACAACTGACAAGCCAAACCTAATGAGCTGGGGATACACCTGTCCATCCACCTCCCTGTTTCCTGGCCGATATCAGCTTGTCCTCGGCTTCAGGTGACAGAGGTGGATAGCAGTGTCCCAGTGCAAGAAAAGGGTAAATAAAATTTAGCGTGGGATAACCCTAAACACACAAACGTGTTTCAGCCCTATAACGGCCTTTCTCAATGTGTACATTTTTTTATCACATTGTGTACATATATATGTGTCTGTATCTTATATCTGTAGGTATAATCAGATCTCATTACTGTATCACATTGTGTACATATACATGTGTCTATCTTATATCTGTAGGTATAATCAGATCCCATTACTTTATCACATTATGTACATATACATGAGTCTTTATCTTATATCTGTAGGTATAATCAGATCTCATTACTTTATCACACTGTGTACATACACATTTGTCTTTATCTTATATCTGTAGGTATAATCAGATCTCATTACTGTATCACATTGTGTACATATACATGTGTCTGTATCTTATATCTGTAGGTATAATCAGATCTCATTACTTTATCACATTGTGTACATATACATGTGTCTTTATCTTATATCTGTAGGTATAATCAGATCTCTTTACTGTATCACATTGTGCACATATACATGTGTCTGTATCTTATATCTGTAGGTATAATCAGATCTTATTACTGTATCACATTGTGTACATATACCTGTGTCTTTATCTTATATCTGTAGGTATAATCAGATCTCATTACTTTATCACATTGTGTACATATACATGTGTCTGTATCTTATATCTGTAGGTATAATCAGATCTCATTACTTTATAACATTGTGTACATATACATGTGTCTTTATCTTATATCTGTAGGTATAATCAGATCTCATTACTTTATCACATTGTGTACATATACATGTGTCTTTATCTTATATCTGTCAGTAAACCAATCACCAATACATGAAGAGAACAATGGAAAATTAACATTTTATTACCTTATCTCTTTTATACCCCACTGTGAGTATAATTTCTTCTGCTGACTGTGTTTAAACAGCTTGGCCTTAAGGCCAAAAACTTTCAGTATAGGTGGGGATACCACAGGCTAAATCAACTATTTCAAATGCCAATATAAGGGCAATGGAAATACTTGTAAATAATTTAATACACTTCAGCAGGTAAAGTGGATCATTGAAAACAAATTAAAGGGGATAATTTAAAATTGTTCCTTTAACTGATGTAAACAAGGAAATGTTCTAGGCCTAGCAACTGCACGCACTGTACACTTGTCTGTACCTAGATGTGCAGGGGTCAAGTCCTACAAAAAAAAGTGTGGGAACTCACCAAAACTTTCACCCCCCTCACAATCAATATTGTTTTATATAAATGTATATATACACACTTTAATTATATGTATATAATCTATATGCTTTGGTTAATGAAAGTAAATTAAAACCAATGAAGGGTTGAATGGTTGCATTTGGGCCTGAGACTCCTCCATTGTCACAGAGACTCACCCACCTAAGGTGCAATAGTTCTATTTCTTCTGAGAGGAGCTAAATAACCCCAATCAAGCCACACAGAAATGTAAACTCCATGTGTTCCACAGTGTGGGGTGATCACACAGCAGGTCCGCTGACAGGCTTGCATTTAGAATATTGTAGGAAGTGTTACTGCCCATTACTAGAGGATCTCACTATCCCTCTAACCAGACTGTGCTCCAGCTCCTCCCACCAGGAGCAGCAGTGTTTACTAAAGTGTTTCTGTTCTCTGTCCAGAGGGAACGTAGTTCCTCCTACAAAAATAGTGCAGGAACTCCGTTCCCATGAGTTCCCGTCCGACTTGACCCCTGTAGATATGTCTGCACAATTATGCAACCAAGTGGCTGGATCATAGTATCTAATTAACATAGCAGATTGGATAAGGAATCGCAACACAGAGATTAAAAAAAAAAAAAGACTTTTACAGAGGGCGGACGGAGAGGAGATAATAATGGTAATAGATCTTAATATAAATTGCAGCATCTATAAGAACATATTATCAATGAAAGTACTATAAAAAAAAACAGAGAGTCAGGATCCACTTTAAACTAGATTAAACCACCACTCTAACATAAATAACATAAGCAATAATAGTTTATAGGCAAAGTGAATTTGTTCATTCATTTGTGGAACTAATGCTGAATATGGATGCAGGCAGCAGTATTAGGCTATTTCTTTCATAAGGTGGTGAGAGTCCATGAACCATTACCTCTGGGAAATAAACTCCAGGACAATAGGAGGAGGCAAATATACCTAAAAACATCACAAGCATTTAATCCCTCTCACCTCTCTGATAGCCTGGTCTTTTTACTGAGTCGAAACGCATCAGCTCTTTTTTTATCCCTGATACGTTACGTTGTAGCCATTTAGAGGCCTATTTAACAATGGTCTTGCGGACCTGGTCCAACAGTGCGGATCAGGTCTGCAAGACCTCGCTGAATGCGAAGAGCAATACGCTCTCTGTATTCAGCATTGCACCAGCCGCTCACAAGAGCTGCTGGTGCAACGCCGCCCCCTGCAGACTCGCGGCCAATGGGCCGCCAGCAGTGAGGTGTCAATCAACCCGATCATACTCGATCGGGTTGAATTGGGGGCCCACAAGCTCCATACAGAGCTTGATAAATGGGCCTCTTAGAATCAATTTAAATAAAGTTGATTTTATTTACCACGGTACTTGGACTACTTTTGATGCATTTATGAGAAAGACTGCTACAGACATCATAGGACTATTTTACTAAATGGACATGTCAATTGCCACTCCAGCCATTTGATTTACTATTCCCTTTGAGGATAAACCCTATGTACATAAAATGTGTTTTCTTTCTTTAGAAAGGCCTTGTTTTCCAGAAGTGGTTCCCTGTTTTCAACATATTTGACATCCCTGGGGTAATGGCAGTCTCTTTCTTTGATGTATAAATCTGTCTGTTCTAGTTTCAGAAGATGCTGCTGTTGAAGATTTTACAAATCCATTGGCAATGTCATTTTTCATATTAATGTTAAGATATAACCTTTGCAGCACACCCAGGAGAGCTATGTGACTCATTTAATAGCAGACCTGGTCTTTATGGTAGACTTTATCTCTACTGTGTCTGAAGGGTATAGGATCTTCCTTCTTCTGGACTTGAAGTCTGGTGGAAAATACTTATTTTAATATCCATTTTTGTTCCTTAATCAATCAAGAACATAAACTTTCCTCTTTTTCACAAATCTCTAGATTTTTCAGAGCTGCCTGGAAATCTAATGTTGTTTGGAACAAGGCCAAATGATCTAAGAAACTTTCTTCCTCTTACAAATAGCTTGAAACTCCAATCCAGATTCTATCCTAGATGTCAATTCTAGTTTTTGAAATAAGTTCAAGGTCTTTCCCAGTTTGTCGTTTGTTATACAGAAAGAGGCAACTTTATGACCTATTTTGGATCTCAAATCTTTGTCAGGTTTCTCAGAGTTCCTTCTTTTAAGATGGATTTTGTTTTACCCCAGTCTATCATGGTCCAATTATTATTCCATCAGCCAATCAGAATCAAGTTCAATCCGATTGGCTGATCCAATCAGCCAATCGGATTAAACTTGATTCTGATTGGCTGATTCCATCAGCCAATCAGAATATTCCTACCTTAATTCCGATTGGCTGATAGAATCCTATCAGCCAATCGGAATTCGAGGGACGCCATCTTGGATGACGTCATTTAAAGGAACCGTCATTCGTCGTTCAGTCGTCGGCCAGGATGGATGTTCTGCGTCGGAGGTCTTCAGGATCCTGCCGCTCCGCTCCGGATGGATGACCATAGAAGATCCCGCTTGGATGAAGACTTCAATCGGATGGAAGACCTCTTCTGCCCCGCTTGGATGAAGACTTCAGCCGGATCATGGACCTCTTCAGCCCCCCGCTTGGGCTTGGATCAGGACATCGGAGGAGCTCTTCTGGATCGATCGGTGAACCTGGTATGGTGAAGATAAGGTAGGAAGATCTTCAGGGGCTTAGTGTTAGGTTTGTTTAAGGGGGGTTTGAGTTAGATTAGGGGTATGTGGGTGGTGGGTTGTAATGTTGGGGGTGGTATTGTATGTTTTTTTTTACAGGCAAAAGAGCTGAACTTCTTGGGGCATGCCCCGCAAAGGGCCCTGTTCAGGGCTGGTAAGGTAAAAGAGCTTTGAACTTTAGTAATTTAGAATAGGGTAGGGCATTTTTTTATTTTGGGGGGCTTTGTTATTTTATTAGGGGGCTTAGAGTAGGTGTAATTAGTTTAAAATGGTTGTAATATTTTTCTTATGTTTGTAAATATTTTTTTATTTTTTGTAACTTAGTTCTTTTTTATTTTTTGTACTTTAGATAGTTTATTTCATTGTAGTTATTTGTAGGTATTGTATTTAATTTATTTATTGATAGTGTAGTGTTAGGTTTAATTGTAGATAATTATAGGTATTTTATTTAATTAATTTATTGATAGTGTAGTGTTAGGTTTAATTGTAACTAAGGTTAGGATTTATTTTACAGGTAATTTTGTAATTATTTTAACTATTTTAGCTATTAAATAGTTCTTAACTATTTAATAGCTATTGTACCTGGTTAAAATAAATACAAAGTTACCTGTAAAATAAATATTAATCCTAAAATAGCTATAATATAATTATAATTTATATTGTAGCTATGTTAGGATTTATTTTACAGGTAAGTATTTAGCTTTAAATAGGAATAATTTATTTAATAAGAGTTAATTAATTTTGTTAGTTTAAAATTATTTTTAACTTAGGGGGGTGTTAGTGTTAGGGTTAGACTTAGCTTTAGGGGTTAATACATTTATTAGAATAGCGGTTAGCTCCAGTCGGCAGATTAGGGGTTAATAATTGAAGTTAGGTGTCGGCGATGTTAGGGAGGGCAGATTAGGGGTAAATACTATTTATTATAGGGTTAGTGAGGCGGATTAGGGGTTAATAACTTTATAATAATAGCGGTGCGGTCCGCTCGGCAGATTAGGGGTTAATAAGTGTAGGCAGGTGGAGTCGACGTTGAGGGGGGCAGATTAGGGGTTAATAAATATAATATAGGGGTCGGCGGTGTTAGGGGCAGCATATTAGGGGTACATAAGTATAACGTAGGTGGCGGCGCTTTGCGGTCGGCAGATTAGGGGTTAATTATTGTAGGTAGCTGGCTGCGACGTTGTGGGGGGCAGGTTAGGGGTTAATAAATATAATATAGGGGTCGGCGGTGTTAGGGGCGGCAGATTAGGGGTACATAAGTATAACGTAGGTGGCGGTCGGCAGATTAGGGGTTAATAAAATTTAATCGAGTGGTGGCGATGTGGGGGGACCTCGGTTTAGGGGTACATAGGTAGTTTATGGGTGTTAGTGTACTTTAGAGTACAGTAGTTAAGAGCTTTATGAACCGGCGTTAGCCCAGAAAGCTCTTAACTACTGACTTTTTTCCTGCGGCTGGAGTTTTGTCGTTAGATGTCTAACGCTCACTTCAGACACGACTCTAAATACCAGAGTTAGAAAAATCCCATTGAAAAGATAGGATACGCAATTTACGTAAGGGGATCTGCGGTATGGAAAAGTCGCGGCTGAAAAGTGAGCGTTAGACCCTTTTTTTAATGACTCCAAATACCGGAGGTAGCCTAAAACCAGCGTTAGGAGCCTCTAACGCTGGTTTTCGCAGCTACTGCCCAACTCTAAATCTAGGCCTTTTAGAATAAGATTTTTTTCTTTAAAATTTTAAACTTCATGTTTCATTTCATTTGTCCACGTATGAGTCAGAAGATCACGGTTGTTACTTAGCTTCCTTGCTAAATTATGACTTCTTGGAAGCAGGGAATTCTCTCCAGAAATTTTGCAGTCCCTACTACTAGGTTAATGTCTATTTTTGGGGCTTTTTAAAGGGAGACTTCTGTTGTGTAGTTTGCACAGAAGCGGCTTGGTCTTGTCTACTGTCTTTTCTTTTATGGTGAGAGTCCATGAGACCCACCCAATTTTATTTTTCCAAATGGCGGCAGTTTACTATGCACCTCATTTACCCTGCTTTGTTCTTCTCTACTTATATGGTTTCTCCTTTCTCTCAACTATACGTTAGACTGGGATATCAGAGAAGAGAGAGGAATTAAAAACTTGTGACTTTTTTTTGGTATCTTTGTCTCCTCCTATTGTCCAGGAGTTGAATTCCCTGTAAAAATTGCTTGTGGACTCTCACCACCATGAAATAAATTTATCAGGTGAGCATTATTTTTTTTATTTTTTTGGTGTTGGATTTAGTCATGAAATAGTGCAACATACAATGATCTGTGCATTTTTTTATGTGCTGCATTCTCACAGGAAGAAATCTGGCCCAAAAACAGCCAAATGCCAAATAGTTTATACTATTCAAAACACATAAAGCCCAAAATAAAATGGAAGAACATGCTTTTTGCATTATGAACATTTTTGTATCATCTCATAACATTTGTGAAGAAGAATTCAATAACATATTAATTAGAAACAATCACAATGAACTAATTCTTTCTCTCTTATATCATAATGTCAATGAGTGAAAAAGCTGTTAGTATGGAACAATGTATAATGTTATTTGGATTACCTCATGCACTCGTACCTTTTCTGTATCGATGCCCTTTGACATGGACCATGTCGATACAATATAATCCATAACTCTCTCGCTAAGGCCTTTTGGGACCTGATAAAGTTTGAGGAAATCACGCACATTGTTCAGCACCTCGTGGTATCGGTTGGTGTTGGCGTACATTTGCTGGAAAATAGTGGTCACGTTTCCAAAAATAGTTGCATAAAGGAGAGCTAAAAAAGAAAGAAAAGTAGGTATGATGTGGCACTAATATCTACAAAAATACCAAACCAAAAGCAACAGAGAGTAAGAAAACAGTGGGATATTAAAGGAAGGGTAAACTTAACTTTTCATGTTTTGGAGCATACTATTAAAGAAAAAATCAATTTCCTTTTTAAATGTGTTTTGATCTCCTGGTATTCTTTGTTTGAGAGCATACCAAGGTAGGCTTATAAGTGTGGACATTTTTTCAAAACTGCTGCTATATAGTGCTCCATATGTACACATTGCTGAGAATATCTAGGTATGCTCTTCAGTAAATGATACCAAGAGATCAAGTAAATTGTTAATAGAAGAAAATTGAAAAGTCTGTTTAATGTTGCACCAAAATGGTTTTAACTTAGATGTTGAGCACTGAAATGTATGGTTCAAAGATGATATATGAATACAATATTTATTGTGTGTGCAATAGTGTAGTAAGTGTTGTAGTATTGTGTGTGAGATAGTATAGTGCATGCAGTAGTATTGTGTGTGAGGTAGTATAGGGCATGCAGTAGTATTGTGTGTGAGGTAGTATAGGACATGCAGTAGTATTGTGTGTGAGATAGTATAGTGCATGCAGTAGTATTGTGTGTGAAGTAGTATAGTGCATGCAGTAGTATTGTGTGTGAAGTAGTATAGTGCATGCAGTAGTATTGTGTGTTAGGTAGTATAGGGCATGCAGTAGTATTGTGTGTGAGGTAGTTTAGGGCATGCAGTAGTATTGTGTGTGAGGTAGTATAGTGCATGCAGTAGTATTGTGTGTGAAGTAGTATAGTGGATGCAGTAGTATTGTGTGTGAGGTAGTTTAGGGCATGCAGTAGTATTGTGTGTGAGGTAGTATAGGGCATGCTGTAGTATTGTGTGTGAGGTAGAATAGGGCATGCAGTAGTATTGTGTGTGAGATAGTATAGTGCATGCAGTAGTATTGTGTGTGATGTAGTATAGGGCATGCAGTAGTATTGTGTGTGTGTGTGAGGTAGTATAGGGCATGCAGTAGTATTGTGTGTGTGAGGTAGTATAGTGTATGCAGTAGTATTGTATGTGAGGTAGTATAGGGCATGCAGTAGTATTGTGTGTGAGGTAGTATAGTGTATGCAGTAGTATTGTGTGTGAGGTAGTATAGGGCATGCAGTAGTATTGTGTGTGTGAGGTAGTATAGTGTATGCAGTAGTATTGTGTGTGAGGTAGTATAGGGCATGCAGTAGTATTGTGTGTGAGGTAGTATAGTGTATGCAGTAGTATTGTGTGTGAGGTAGTATAGTGTATGCAGTAGTATTGTGTGTGTGAGGTAGTATTGTGTATGCAGTAGTATTGTGTGTGAGGTAGTATAGTGCATGCAGTAGTATTGTGTGTGAGGTAGTATAGTGCATGCAGTAGTATTGTGTGTGAGGTAGTATAGTGTACGCAGTAGTATTGTGTGTGAGGTAGTATAGTGCATGCAGTAGTATTGTGTGTTAGGTAGTATAGTGCATGCAGTAGTATTGTGTGGGAGGTAGTATAGTGTATGCAGTAGTATTGTGTGTGTGAGGTAGTATAGGGCATGCAGTAGTATTGTGTGTGAGGTAGTATAGTGTATGCAGTAGTATTGTGTGTGAGGTAGTATAGTGCATGCAGTAGTATTGTGTGTGTGAGGTAGTATAGTGTATGCAGTAGTATTTTGTGTGAGGTAGCATAGTGCATGCAGTAGTATTGTGTGTGAGGTAGTATAGGGCATGCAGTAGTATTGTGTGTGTGAGGTAGTATAGTGTATGCAGTAGTATTGTGTGTGAGGTAGTATAGTGCATGCAGTAGTATTCTGTGTGTGAGGTAGTATATTGTATGCAGTAGTATTGTGTGTGAGGTAGTATAGTGCATGCAGTAGTATTGTGTGTTAGGTAGTATAGTGCATGCAGTAGTATTGTGTGTGTGAGGTAGTATAGTGTATGCAGTAGTATTGTGTGTGAGGTAGTATAGTGCATGCAGTAGTATTGTGTGTGAGGTAGTATAGGGCATGCAGTAGTATTGTGTGTGAGGTAGTATAGTGTATGCAGTAGTATTGTGTGTGAGGTATTATAGTGCATGCAGTAGTATTGTGTGTGAGGTATTATAGTGTATGCAGTAGTATTGTGTGTGAGGTAGTATAGTGTATGCAGTAGTATTGTGTGTGAGGTAGTATAGTGTATGCAGTAGTATTGTGTGTGAGGTAGTATAGGGCATGCAGTAATATTGTGTGTGAGGTAGTATAGTGCATGCAGTAGTATTGTGTGTGAGGTAGTATGGTGTATGCAGTAGTATTGTGTGTGAGGTAGTATAGTGTATGCAGTAGTATTGTGTGTGAGGTAGTATAGTGCATGCAGTAGTATTGTTTGTAAGGTAGTATAAGGCATGCAGTAGTATTGTGTGTGAGGTAATATAGTTCATGCAGTAGTATTGTGTTTGAGGTAGTATAGTGCATGCAGTAGTATTGTGTGTGAGGTAGTATAGTGCATGCAGTATTATTGTGTGTGAGGTAGTATAGGGCATGCAGTAGTATTGTGTGTGAGGTAGTATAGGGCATGCAGTAGTATTGTGTGTGAGGTAGTATAGTGCATGCAGTAGTATTGTGTGTGAGGTAGTATGGTGTATGCAGTAGTATTGTGTGTGAGGTAGTATAGTGTATGCAGTAGTATTGTGTGTGTGAGGTAGTATAGTGTATGCAGTAGTATTGTGTGTGAGGTAGTATAGTGCATGCAGTAGTATTGTGTGTGAGGTAGTGTAGTGCATGCAGTAGTATTGTGTGTGAGGTAGTGTAGTGCATGCAGTAGTATTGTGTGTGAGGTAGTATAGGGCATGCAGTAGTATTGTGTGTGAGGTAGCATAAGGCATGCAGTAGTATTGTGTGTGAGGTAATATAGTTCATGCAGTAGTATTGTGTTTGAGGTAGTATAGGGCATGCAGTAGTATTGTGTGTGAGGTAGAATAGGGCATGCAGTATTATTGTGTGTGAGGTAGTATAGGGCATGCAGTAGTATTGTGTGTGAGGTAGTATAGTGCATGCAGTAGTATTGTGTGTGAGGTAGTATAGGGCATGCAGTAGTATTGTGTGTGAGGTAGTATAGGGCATGCACTAGTATTGTGTGTGAGGTAGTATAGTGCATGCAGTAGTATTGTGTGTGAGGTAGTCACCCAATAGTAGACACCCAATGCCCACCCGGGATACCCATCATAGCCGGAATTGGGAGCCTAACAGACAATGTATCTGGATATGTTGATTGGTATCTTCAACGCTATGTCATCACATTGGATTCCTATATCAAAGATTCCCCTGATCTGATAAAAAAGCTTGAACAGATCACTTTGGAGGAACAATTTATATGGATCTCATGTGATGTTCACGCTCTATACTCCAATATACGACACCAATTAGGTATTCAAGCTGTATCTGAGTTTTTGGCAAGTGATATTTACATTCCAGCATTACAGAAGGAGTTTATTGTGCAATTGATATCTTTTATTTTGAAACACAACTATTTTGTCTACCAAGACGAATATTATCTACAGATACTAGGTACTGCCATGGGGATCAGGTTCACTCCCAGTTTTGCCAACCTCTTTATGGGGCTGTTTGAAGATAGGTACATCTATAGATCAGACTTTGGAGCGAACCTGGTCTTCTATGGCAGATACATAGATGATCTGCTGTTCCTGTGGAGGGGAGATGTTTTGTCTGCTGAATCTTTTGTTAAACACCTTAATTCTATCAGGATGGGCTTTACTTTTTCTAGTAATATTGAACATCAATCAGTGGTATTTTTGGATCTATGTCTATCTTTCTCTAATGAGAATAAAATTATCATGACTACACATTTCAAAACTGTGGACTGTAATAGTTATCTTCATTATAGAAGTTACCATTATAGTCCTTGGCTCAACAATATCCCATATGGGCAGTTAAAAAGGATACGTAGAAACTGTAGCCATATTGAGGATTTTGAACAACAAAGTATCATTCTAAAAACTAGATTTAAAGAAGAAGGTTATCCCCAACAAATAATTGATATTGGGTACGAAAGAGCTAAATTTGACAACAGAGATTCTTACTTTGCATATAAACCAAAGAACAATAAAAAAGACCATAATACTAATATTACAACTGTTAATCATTCTAACCCATTATTTATTACCCAATATAGTGTGAACTGTGAACCATATCAAGATAAAACGCATCATCAAAAAACATTGGGATTTTGTAAAAAAGGATCCAATCATAGGAAAACTAGTAGACTCTGAACCTAAGTGTGTGTTCAGACGAACCCCTACACTTAAAAGTGTTTTAGCACCTAGTAAAGTTGTAGTTCATAAACTTAACAGAAGAGTGAATTCACTTATACCAACTAAAAAGAACGGAATAGGGAAGTGTTCACTGAAAAACTGCAATATGTGTAAACATTTTACACCTGGGAGTAAAACTTTTTCATCCAGTGTTACAAAGAAATCATAATATTCATCAATTTCTGACATGTACTTCCACTTATGTTATTTACTTGTTGACCTGCAATCTTTGTGGGATCCAATATGTGGGCCGCACTTGCAGACTGATAAGGAACAGATGGAATGAACATCTAAGAAATATTAAAAAACAAATTTCGCAACCATAGCGTTCCTAGACACTGCAACAATACACATAATAGGATAACTAACACATTTGGTATTTGTCCACTTGAGATGATTCCCCTTTCCTATCTGTATAATAGATTTAATAGGTTGAGACAGAGGGAAACATATTGGATCTACAAATTGAACACCTTATTTCCCTCTGGTCTCAACCTTAATATGGACTTAGCAGCATTCTGAACTTGACTCTTGACAGTATATAGTTTATTGGCTTATGAGCATGAATCCCAATTGACAATCTGACTACACCTATCATAGATCCCTATCCTATCTTGTGATGTCACTACTGGGCGATGCCCTATGTGCACTCCCACTTCCCATTATCTGTTCCACTGCACTGCCCACATTTTTACATATGTATCTTGTCTTGTTCTATGTGTACATGTGTACATTTGTATATACTCACTATTAATACTATCATTCCCATTTCACCCATTTATTACTAGATGGTGGAAATTATTTGTGCCTGTTACGTATCTGCTAGATTTGTCCCTCTCATCCACGTTCTTTATATCGGTGCTATACCGTCACATTTTTCTTCTCTATTTCCCCACTTGTGTAAATTGCACTTTAGCTCCTTCAAGCCAGATATTATGTATTATTTTTATCTATTATTATGGCCCTTGCTCCCACACCATGCCTCTGTCCGACGGCATGGCCCCTATTATTTCTATAAACATCTGCTCTCATCACCAGTACATATGTTGATTATTATTATTAATAAGTAAGTATATTTTCCTGCACATTCCCTTATTCTATTCACAGTTTGTATCACACTCATATATATTTATATTTTTATTTGGCATACATCTTATTTCTCTGGTCCTTATCCTCTGGACCTGTCACAGTATATCTGAGTAATCCTTGTGTTTCCCTTCCAGTTCCTAACACTAATACAATGACCGATCACAGAGATTAGCTGACGATTAGTTATTTACACCCCCCCTCCCTCTTATCATCTTATGCACACCTTCGGCAAACATTTATCTCTGCACACAATGGCAGATTTATCATTACTCTCATATCACACATTGAGCTGTCATTCACAAAACTCCCCCCTACACACTTCCTGATATTTTTATTTATGCCCCGTATATACTATAGACATATGATTGTCAACATCATTCAATATTGGGATGAACTCTTTCCCTTTGTTAGACTGAGACACCCCGCCATTATATATATATATTTTTTAGTCACTTCAGGGGCTTAATATGTTCACGTCTCTCCCCCTGTATGTAGCGCAGCTAGGCACGCCTACGCGGACACCACGTCACGTACCAGACTGTCATTCACGCCCCTTTGTTTACCCACTAGCCATATGCTAATTGCGGATTTTGTATCACACCCCCGTCCACTTTGTATGGCGCTTGCCCTTTTATCTTGTTTCCCGATCGTCATTGGTATAGTCAGTCATGCCCAATCTGACATCACGCTTCCCTGATGGTAATTCACGCCCTATTGTTATTACATTTGCCACATGCCATTGGCTGATCATTCACACCCACTTTCTTTCCTAGACCCAAGCCCTTTTATATATTTACGCTACCCGACCGCAACTATTGCTGATATACGCAACGGCTTTGTTTTGTACTACTGACATCACTTCATTTACGCAACTAATATATTAATGTTATTTATGCTATATATGCATCTTACTAATATTTCTAAACCTCTGTTGTCAATAGTTCTTCAGGCAATGGCCATATATATAAATTAAATCATATTAACATTGTAGAACAGAATCAGTTTATCGCCCAAGAGAGGCTTATACCATTTTTGTTTCTGCCTTGGGGCTCAGTGTATTATTACATTTTTTGCACAGCTAAATAAAATTATGTAATGTTTTATAATATATTATCTAAATATATGTATATCAATAATATGTTGTTTTTGGCAAGGGACTGTTTGCATGACCTATATTAATGTATATTTATTGCATATTTAACTAACTTTTGTATTATTGACTCCACCATGTGTATATTGGTATGCCCCATTAGGGGTGTGTGACTTTTTCTGATCATTGATTGGTTCTCATTTATTTTAAATATGGCAGCTTAGAGAATGTTTGTATAGCCTGATGAAACAGTGTGTTTACGCTGAGAAACGCGTTACTGGTTTTATTTTTATATTTTTTAAATTCTCCATCTGCTGCTGACTATAGTATAGGGCATGCAGTAGTATTGTGTGTGAGGTAGTATAGGGCATGCAGTAGTATTGTGTGTGAGGTAGTATAGGGCATGCAGTAGTATTGTGTGTGAGGTAGTATAGGGCATGCAGTAGTATTGTGTGTGAGGTAGTATAGGACATGCAGTAGTATTGTGTGTGAGGTAGTATGGTGTATGCAGTAGTATTGTGTGTGTGAGGTAGTATAGTGTATGTAGTAGTATTGTGTGTGAGGTAGTATAGTACATGCAGTAGTATTGTGTGTGAGGTAGTATAGTACATGCAGTAGTATTGTGTGTGAGGTAGTATAGTACATGCAGTAGTATTGTGTGTGAGGTAGTATAGTGCATGCAGTAGTATTGTGTGTGAGGTAGTATAGGGCATGCAGTAGTATTGTGTGTGAGGTAGTATAGGGCATGCAGTAGTATTGTGTGTGAGGTAGTATAGGGCATGCAGTAGTATTGTGTGTGAGGTAGTATAGGACATGCAGTAGTATTGTGTGTGAGGTAGTATGGTGTATGCAGTAGTATTGTGTGTGTGAGGTAGTATAGTGTATGTAGTAGTATTGTGTGTGAGGTAGTATAGTACATGCAGTAGTATTGTGTGTGAGGTAGTATAGTGTATGCAGTAGTATTGTGTGTGAGGTAGTATAGTACATGCAGTAGTATTGTGTGTGAGGTAGTATAGTGCATGCAGTAGTATTGTGTGTGAGGTAGTATAGTGCATGCAGTAGTATTGTGTGTGAGGTAGTATAGGGCATGCAGTAGTATTGTGTGTGAGGTAGTATAGTGCATGCAGTAGTATTGTGTGTGAGGTAGTATAGGGCATGCAGTAGTATTGTGTGTGAGGTAGTATAGTGCATGCAGTAGTATTGTGTGTGAGGTAGTATAGTACATGCAGTAGTATTGTGTGTGAGGTAGTATAGGGCATGCAGTAGTATTGTGTGTGAGGTAGTATAGTGCATGCAGTAGTATTGTGTGTGAGGTAGTATAGGGCATGCAGTAGTATTGTGTGTGAGGTAGTATAGGGCATGCAGTAGTATTGTGTGTGAGGTAGTATAGGGCATGCAGTAGTATTGTGTGTGAGGTAGTATAGGGCATGCAGTAGTATTGTGTGTGAGGTAGTATGGGGCATGCAGTAGTATTGTGTGTGAGGTAGTATAGTGCATGCAGTAGTATTGTGTGTGAGGTAGTATAGTGCATGCAGTAGTATTGTGTGTGAGGTAGTATAGTGCATGCAGTAGTATTGTGTGTGAGGTAGTATAGGGCATGCAGTAGTATTGTGTGTGAGGTAGTATAGTGCATGCAGTAGTATTGTGTGTGAGGTAGTATAGTGCAGGCAGTAGTATTGTGTGTGAGGTAGTATAGGGCATGTAGTGGTATTGTGTGTGAGGTAGTATAGGGCATGCAGTAGTATTGTGTGTGAGGTAGTATAGGGCATGCAGTAGTATTGTGTGTGAGGTAGTATAGGGCATGCAGTAATATTGTGTGTGAGGTAGTATAGGGCATGCAGTAGTATTGTGTGTGAGGTAGTATAGGGCATGCAGTAGTATTGTGTGTGAGGTAGTATAGGGCATGCAGTAGTATTGTGTGTGACATAGTATAGGGCATGCAGTAGTATTGTGTGTGACATAGTATAGGGCATGCAGTAGTATTGTGTGTGACATAGTATAGGGCATGCAGTAGTATTGTGTGTGACATAGTATAGGGCATGCATTAGTATTGTGTGTGAGGTAGTATAGGGCATGCAGTAGTATTGTGTGTGAGGTAGTATAGAACAAGCAGTAGTATTGTGTGTGAGGTAGTATAGGTAGGGTTGCCACCTGTCCTTTAAAATACAGAACACTTATAAGTTACACATGCTGCAGGGTGGCAGGGAGGAATATGAATAGTGCTGTCCAGAAACACAATACATGTTCCTCCCTGCACACCCTGCTGCATGTGTAACTCATAAGTGTCCAGGAAAACATGGCTGAGGTGGCAACCCTAAGTATAGGGCATGCAGTAGTATTGTGTGTGAGGTAGTATAGGGCATGCAGTAGTATTGTGTGTGAGGTAGTATAGGGCATGCAGTAGTATTGTGTGTGAGGTAATATAGTTCATGCAGTAGTATTGTGTGTGAGGTAGTATAGTGCATGCAGTAGTATTGTGTGTGAGGTAGTATAGTACATGCAGTAGTATTGTGTGTGAGGTAGTATAGGGCATGCAGTAGTATTGTGTGTGAGGTAGTATAGTGCATGCAGTAGTATTGTGTGTGAGGTAGTATAGGTAGGGTTGCCACCTGTCCTTTAAAATACAGAACACTTATAAGTTACACATGCTGCAGGGTGGCAGGGAGGAATATGAATAGTGCTGTCCAGAAACACAATACATGTTCCTCCCTGCACACCCTGCTGCATGTGTAACTCATAAGTGTCCAGGAAAACATGGCTGAGGTGGCAACCCTAAGTATAGGGCATGCAGTAGTATTGTGTGTGAGGTAGTATAGGGCATGCAGTAGTATTGTGTGTGAGGTAGTATAGGGCATGCAGTAGTATTGTGTGTGAGGTAATATAGTTCATGCAGTAGTATTGTGTGTGAGGTAGTATAGTGCATGCAGTAGTATTGTGTGTGAGGTAGTATAGTACATGCAGTAGTATTGTGTGTGAGGTAGTATAGGGCATGCAGTAGTATTGTGTGTGAGGTAGTATAGTGCATGCAGTAGTATTGTGTGTGAGGTAGTATAGTACATGCAGTAGTATTGTGTGTGAGGTAGTATAGGGCATGGAGTAGTATTGTGTGTGAGGTAATATAGTTCATGCAGTAGTATTGTGTGCGAGGTAGTATAGTGCATGCAGTAGTATTGTGTGTAAGGTAGTATAGGGTAGGCAGTAGTATTGTGTGTGAGGTAGTATAGTGCATGCAGTAGTATTGTGTGTGAGGTAGTATAGTACATGCAGTAGTATTGTGTGTGAGGTAGTATAGGGCATGCAGTAGTATTGTGTGTGAGGTAGTATAGTGCATGCAGTAGTATTGTGTGTGAGGTAGTATAGTACATGCAGTAGTATTGTGTGTGAGGTAGTATATGGCATGGAGTAGTATTGTGTGTGAGGTAATATAGTTCATGCAGTAGTATTGTGTGCGAGGTAGTATAGTGCATGCAGTAGTATTGTGTGTGAGGTAGTATAGGGTAGGCAGTAGTATTGTGTGTGAGGTAGTATAGGGCATGCAGTAGTATTGTGTGTGAGGTAGTATAGGGCATGCAGTAGTATTGTGTGTGAGGTAATATAGTTCATGCAGTAGTATTGTGTGTGAGGTAGTATAGTGCATGCAGTAGTATTGTGTGTGAGGTAGTATAAGGCATGCAGTAGTATTGTGTGTGAGGTAATATAGTTCATGCAGTAGTATTGTGTGTGAGGTAGTATAGGGCATGCAGTAGTATTGTGTGTGAGGTAGTATAGGGCATGCAGTAGTATTGTGTGTGAGGTAGTATAGGGCATGCAGTAGTATTGTGTGTGAGGTAGTATAGGGCATGCAGTAGTATTGTGTGTGAGGTAGTATAGGGCATGCAGTAGTATTGTGTGTGAGGTAGTATAGGGCATGCAGTAGTATTGTGTGTGAGGTAGTATAGGGCATGCAGTAGTATTGTGTGTGAGGTAGTATAGGGCATGCAGTAGTATTGTGTGTGAGGTAGTATAGTGCATGCAGTAGTATTGTGTGTGAGGTAGTGTAGTGCATACACTAGTATTGTGCATTAGGTAGTGTAGTGCATACAGTAGTATTGTGCATTAGGTAGTGTAGTGCATACAGTAGTATTGTGCATTAGGTAGTAAAGTGCATACAGTAGTATTGTGCATTAGGTAGTGTAGTGCATACAGTAGTATTGTGCATTAGGTAGTGTAGTGCATACAGTAGTATTGTGCATTAGGTAGTGTAGTGCATACAGTAGTATTGTGCATTAGGTAGTATAGTGCATGCAGTAGTATTGTGCATTAGGTAGTATAGTGCATACAGTAGTGTAGTGCATACAGTAGTATTGTGCATTAGGTAGTGTAGTGCATACAATAGTTTTGTGCATTAGGTAGTATAGTGCATACAGTAGTATTGTGCACTAGGTAGTGTAGTGCATGCTTTTTGGTTATGTTCTTTGCTACAAACCTTCCCTGGTTTAGAATGCACAATAGTAAGTGATAACTCATAAAACATGTAAATATCTTAAAGAGAAATGTTAGATTGTGCAACAGCAACACTGAACTTACAACTTGTAATGTAATGTGAGTGCAATGAGTGCGCTACTTCAACTTTCCCTTGAATGTATAAAGTCTGCTAGATAAGTATTTGTTGAGTTAAACTTGCTTTGGTTAAACATTTTAAATAACTTGATTACGGGTTACTGATCTGTTTATAATACACTTATCTTTTAAGTTTGAGGATTAAACAATGTTCTTTTCTCTCAGAACACGAGATTTACTGTTTATTGTTTAAATTTTTCATCAAGTAATATTTGCAGGCCAGCATGGTTTATGCTCGATGTTTAGGGAGTCTCTTCTGTTGGATCATATCAGCGCTGATAAAACCATTGTTCTTTTACAGCCTTAAATCTCTAATGTTTGTAACACCACAGTACCAGAATAGCCTTCTCTTGGCTTCCCCTGGGAGACACTGAATGCATTGGTTATATGGACAAAAAGCAGGCACCTTTTGAGAATAAACATCTTAAATAAGCAAATATATACAAAAAGAGAAACTCTCAAACAGGAAGGAACAAAAGTCCAGTACCTTCTTCTATGATGAGTTACCACCTATGAGCAGCCTCTTTTAGCCCAATCGTACTTTTCAATCTAATCCAGCCTAAAAAGGTCAGTCCAGCCCTGAAATACCATGCAATTCTTATTTGAACAAGGGACATGGCAACCCCAGACAATCCTCTGTGAAAAGCATATTTGGACTAAAAGAGGCTGCACCTAGGTGGTAACTCACCATACAACATGCTATTGAGCTGTTGGTCAAAACTGGTTGACTGCTTTTCCTTCGGTATATATTTGCATATTAACCCTTGGGAAGTCTCTCTAAGGGTGATGGGAAAAATCAGTTGTGGACTCCTTGCTCTTGGGATATGGTTGCACCTCACTGATGAGTTCCAAAGGGGCCAAAACGATTGTCTAGGATTGCCATGTTCTATGTTCAGAGGGTGGATTGCCTGGTATTTCGGGGCTGGACTGACCTCACTAGGCAGGATCAGACTGATATTGGGCTAAAAGAGACTTGTGCTAGGTCGTACCTCACCATAGAACATGCTAATGAGCTGCTGTTTGTGCCTAGTAGAACACTTCTCTATGTTTAGGTTTCTATTATAAGCAGTTTAGATTATAGAAGTAATAGATGTCTATAATTTGTGTTGAAAGAAATTTTGAGATCAAATAATTCAAATTCTAAAAGCTGTGAATTGTAGTTTAGTTACTTGTACAGCAATGCAGGTGATAAAATACACAGGAAATAACAAGCACCTAGCTTACGAGTTTTGCGCTAAACATGGTGCAAAACTAATGCCAAAAAAGTTGCGTTATTTCACTCTCCATAGTGCTGCCATTACGAGTTACTGAAAAACTTCCTTGTGCCTGTGATATGGTGGCGTTAAGCTCCATACCGGACAAAATCCAAGGGCTGCTTTGATGTGCTCATGCAAGCTTACCCCCTTAGATATCAATGGGGAGAGAGTGTTAGAAAAAAAAAACTAACACCTGCAATTGCGGAATGAAAATTCTCCGTAATGCAACCCCATTGATGTCTATGGGGAAAAAAAAGTTCAGTTTAAACCTAACACCCTAACATAAACCCCTAATCTGTTGCCCACGACATCGCCAACATTTAATAAAGTTATTAACCCCTAATCTGCCCTTTACGACATCGCCGACACTAATAAAAGTTATTAGCCCCTATTCCGCCGCTCCCCGACATCACCGCCACTATAATAAAAGTTATTAACCCCTATTCCGCCACTCCCCGACATCACCTCCACCTATAATAAAGTTATTAACCCCTATTCTGCCACTCCCCGACATCACCGACACTATAATAAAGTTATTAACCCCTAAACCTTCGGCCTTCCACGTCTCTGCAACTAAATAAACCTATTAACCCCTAAACCTCCACCCCCCACAACTCCGCAACTAAATAAACCTATTAACCTCTAAACCATCGGCCCCCCACAACGCAAAACACTAAATTAAACTATTGACCCCTAAACCTAACACCCCCCTAACTTTAAATAAAAATTGCAATATAACTATATTTAAATAAATAAAATCTTACCTGTGAAATAAAAAAAAACTAAGTTTTATAGAGCATAACGCAAGCATTTTAGCCAGACCGCACAACCTGTAATACCAGCGCTATGAGTGCAGAATGGACGTTGCGTTACAGGCTAAAATGCTTGCGGTATAGCTATACCGACATGACTTGCAATAGATGCATTACTGCCA
This sequence comes from Bombina bombina, assembly GCF_027579735.1. Lineage (NCBI taxonomy): Eukaryota > Metazoa > Chordata > Amphibia > Anura > Bombinatoridae > Bombina > Bombina bombina. The sequence goes on along the minus strand of NC_069499.1, from coordinate 28,370,395 downwards.
TTACGCTGAAATTGCCATTTTTTCAGCGTTGAAAGCCGTAACGCAAAACTCATAATCTACCTGAAGGTGAATTACATAGTATCGGTCAGTCTTATGCACACAGATAAATGAATTAGGTGCAAAGGTGCACAAAACCTTTGATAAAATGCTCTAGCAGAAGACATGATGAATGCTACTACATTTCAGGATAACTTTTTAGATGAATGTGTTGCATTCTCTATAAAAGCTGCCATACAATGAATGATTGTACACAACAGGCACTACTCCAAATTGACCCTTAAAGTACTTTCCTACTTGTGAGACAGAAATAGCTCACACGTTTTTCATTAAAAGCTTTTTATGTATTTATTTTTCTACAGAAGTTAAGACATTTGCAAAACTGTTTTTACCCCATGAGGTGATGCAGCTTTTTGTAATTCTTAGAGAAATAGGGATGTCCAAGTATTTGTAAAAAGACAGACAATGGCCTTTATTCACTAAACCAGACATTGGTCTACATTCACTAAGCTAGTAGATGGCCTAGATTCACTAATCCAGACAATGGTCTGCATTCACTTAACCAGACAATGGTCTATTTTCACTATAAAAGTCAATGGCCTATATTCACTAAACCAGACAATGGTCTACATTCACTAAGCTAGTAGATGGCCTAGATTCACTAATCCAGACAATGGTCTAAATTCTCTAAACCAGTCAATGGCCTTTATTCACTTAGGGAAAAATTACAAGTGGAGCACAAATTATGCTCCCACTTGAGCGATAATTGCGCTAGAAGTAAGATTTTAGCGCTCGTCAATTTGCACTTGTTTTATGAGTTGAAACTTGAAAGTAAACTGTTTTTGCTCTTGCGGTAAGCACAAAAATCCGACATGAAAAAAAGGAATATTTCACATTCAATATTCTTCACATACAAGAATATGTTCTATTTATTCATAAACAAATATTTCTACTTATATCTGATTTTTTTGGTACAATATATACAGTATACAACAGAAGTAAGTACACCCCTGGGCAATATCACTTAAAGGGACAGTCAACACCAGAATTTTTGTTGTTTTAAAACATAGATAATCCCTTAATTACAAATTCCCCAGTTTTACATAACCAACACAGTTATAATTATACATGTTTTACCTCTGTAATTACCTTGTAACTAAGCCTCAGCAGACTGGCCCCTTATTTCAGTTCTTTTGACAGACTTGCATTTTAGCCAAACAGAGCTATCTCCATGGTAAATTCACGTGCATAAGCTCAATATTATCTATATGAAACACATGAACTAATACCCTCTAGTGGTGAAAAACTATCAAAATGCATTTAGATTAGAGGCGGACTTCAAGGTCTAAGAAATTAGAATGTGAACCTCCTAGGTTTAGCTTTCAACTAAGAATACCAAGAGAACAAAGCAAAATTGGTGATAAAAGTAAATTGGAAAGTTGTTTAAAATTACATGCTTTATCTGAAACATGAAAGTTTTTTTTGGACTTGACTGTCCCTTTAAATATCAAATTATTCAAAATTGTATCACTTCTCAATAATTGTTTTATTTCTAAGTTGACAAGTAGAGTATTTCCTATTATAAACAATCAAAAACAAACGCAGAGATTACGAGTTTTGCGGTAAAAGCGGTGCGGTGCTAACGAGCCTTTTTTTCCCACCGCTCCCTTACGACAACGCTGGTATTACAGGTTTTTTAAACCTGGCTTTAGCCGCAAAAAGGTGAGCGTAGAGCAGAATTTAGCTCCACATCTCACCTCAATACCAGCGTTGCTTAAGTCAGCGGTAAGCTGGCTAAACGTGCTCATGCACGATTTCCCCATAGGAAACAATAGGGCTAAGCTGGCTGAAAAAAACCTAACACCTGCAAAAAAGCAGCGTTCAGCTCCTAACGCAGCCCCATTGTTTCCTATGGGGAAATTAATTTTATGGGGCATATGTTCCACAAAGACCGCTGCTCCATAACCCTGTCCGCCTGCTCTGAGCAGGCGGACAGACATCGCCGGAAATCAACCAGATCGAGTATGATCGGGTTGATTGACACCCCCTGCTGGCGGCCCATTGACCGCGAGTCTGCAGGGGGTGGCATTGCACCAGCAGCTCTTGTGAGCTGCTGGTGCAATGCTGAATACGGCGAGCGTATTGCTCACCATATTCAGCGAGGTCTGGCGGACCTGATCCGCAGTGTCGGATCAGGTCCGCCAGTCCTTGATATCTAGAGGCCTATGTCTGCACCTAACACCCTAACATGAACCCTGAGTCTAAACACCCCTAATCTTACACTTATTAACCCCTAATCTGCCGCCCCCGCTGACACCTACATTATATTATTAACCCCTAATCTGCCGCTCGGGACACCGCCGCCACCTACATTATACTTATGAACCCCTACTGCCCCCAACATCGCCGACACCTACATTATATTTATTAACCCCTAATCTGCCCCCCCAACGTCGCTGCAACTATATTAAATTTATTAACCCCTAATCTGCCCCCCCAAGGTCGCTGCAACTATATTAAATTTATTAACCACTAATCTGCCGCCGCCAACGTCGCCGCCACTATTATAAATTTATTAACCCCTAAACCTAAATCTAACCCTAACATCCCCCTAATTTAAATATAATTTAAATTAAACAAAATAAATTTACTACAATTAAATAAATTATTCCTATTTAAAACTAAATACTTACCTGTAAAATAAACCCTAAGCTAGCTACAATATAACTAATAGTTACACTGTAGCAAGCTTAGGGTTTATATTTATTTTACAGGAAACTTTGTATTTATTTTAACTAGGTAGAATAGTTATTAAATAGTTATTAACTATTTAATAACTACCTAGTTAAAATAAATACAAATATACCTGTAAAATAAACCCGGTATGCTCGAGTCGCGGAAGAAAAGTAAGCGGTACACCTGTAATAACACTCGTAATACCAGCGGGCGTTAAAAAGCAGCGTTGGGACCTCGCAACGCTGCTTTTTAAGACTAACGCCAAACTCGTAATCTCGCCGAAATACTTTAGAAAGATTATATTGAAAATACAAAAGTAGAAACTTAATGCAACAAAAGTGAATACACCTGTGGTCACTGACACACAAGTTAGATCACTGAAACAAAATTGAGTACACCTATGATTTCTAATTAGCCTAATTGCATGACCATAGTTACCAGAACAGTCTAATTTTTTGACCAATGGGCTGTGTCTATCTGCAAGTCTGCATCATGACTCCACATGGAAAAGAATTGCCAGAGGAATTGAAAAATCTGATTATGAGACTTCACAAAGATGGAAAAGGATACAAAAAGATTGGTGACCAACTAGAAAATCAGTCAAAACACAGTTGCAGCAGTAATCAGGAGGTATAGATCAATACACAGTGCCAAAAATCAGAGCCACAGACTAGCTAAGAAAAACAGGCAAGTGCTTCAGATTTGGCTCAGGGATTATTAATAGAAATTTGAGTTTCTGTGACAGCTCAGACAGTGCTAATGACATTGCATAATGTCAACTTCTATGGACAGCATCCAAGGAAAAAACCCTTGCTTGCTCTTCGGCACAAAACAGCAAGAATAAACTTTGCTAAACAACATGAAAAGCCTGATGAATACTGGGAGCACATTATTTGGTAAGATGGCCAAGACCAAGATACCATTTTTTGGCTTAGATGGGGTGCAGCATGTTTGGTATGAACCTGGTCAGGATTATTACAGTGAATGCATAGTCCCAAGAGTGAATCGTGGAGGTGGGCATGTGACAATATGAGGCAGCATGACTGCAAAAGGTGTTGGGGAGATGACATTTATAGATGGCACCATGAATGCCAGCAATATACCAAAATACTGGTGACAATATGACTCCCAGTCTCCATAAGTTTGGCAGAGGACGAATATTCCAGCATGATAATGATCCAAAGCACACTGCAAAAATCACAAAGGAGTTTCTAAAGGAGAAACAAGTGAAAACTATGACCTGGCCAAGTAAGTCACCTGACTTGAATCCAGTAGAACACCTTTGGGGTATTTTAAAGAGAATGGTGTAGAGCAGCACAACCCCTCCAGCAAAGAGCAGCTGAAAAAAATTATCTCTGAAGAAGGTCAGAACATCTCTCTAGAAATTTGTACAACACTGGTTTCCTCCATGCAAGGAGGATCGAGTCTGTCATAAAAAATAAAGGTGGACATGCAAAGTATTGACAAAAATAAAAGATTTGAAGCTCAGTAATGAAAGGTGACTTTTGTTGCATTGATTTCCTGCTTTGGGGGCGGTATTCTTAATAAAGTAAATCTAAACTGTTAGTTTTTAATTTTACATAAGAGCAAATACCGTACTGTAAATCTTAGACGTAATGCAGTTACTGTTAGGTTATACAATTTTGAATCATTTGACATTTAAGTGAAATTGCACTGGGGTGTACTCACTTCTATTGTATACTGTATCTATACATATATATATATATATAGTACAAAGCAGGTGGGATCCGCACTGCCACTATCCAATGGTCTGAAATAATCTTAATCAAGATAATCCGGTTCAGCACCTAATAGGACCACCCTTGACGTCCAAATGACTGTATATAGAAAAAATAAGGTGGCACACGGTAGAAAAAGGCTAAACCTTTATTATCGAGCTTGATAATAAAGGTTTAGCCTTTTCTACCGTGTGCCACCTTATTTTTTTATCTATACATATGTATGTATATATATATATATATATATATATATATAGGTATAGATATATACAGATATGTATAGGCATATCTATAAATACATAGAACATGTTACACTATGTGCAGAACATTGGAATGCAAAATATTTACAGTAAATACATAGTTAAAACCTTTATTAAATATAAATATTGCATACATATGCTATTACATGTTTTCATCTACTTACCTGCAAAAGGCCCCAATGCACTTGTATATATATATATATATATATATATATGTCTATAAATGTATACATATGTATTTATGTGTTTATATGTGTATATATGTCTATAAATGTATACATATGTATTTATGTGTTTATATGTGTATATATGTGTATATATGTCTATAAATGTATACATATATATTTATGTGTTTATATGTGTATATATGTGTATATATGTCTATAAATGTATACATATGTATTTATGTGTTTATATGTGTATATATGTGTATATGTCTATAAATGTATACATATGTATTTCTGTGTTTATATGTGTATATATGTGTATATGTCTATAAATGTATACATATGTATTTATGTGTTTATATGTGTATATATGTGTATATGTCTATAAATGTATACATATATATTTATGTGTTTATATGTGTATATATGTGTATATGTCTAGAAATGTATACATATGTATTTATGTGTTTATATGTGTATAAATGTGTATATGTCTATAAATGTATACATATGTATTTATGTGTATATATGTGTATAAATGTGTATATATGTCTAGAAATGTATAAATATGTATTTATGTGTTTATATGTGTATATAAGTCTGTAAATACATACATACCCATATAAATACACATGCACACATATATAGACATATATAAACCCATACATATACATCTTTAGATGTGTATATGTATGTATCTTAATGACCTTTGCCTGCGTTTTTTTCTTCTAATACCTGAGATCTCCTATCTTTGAACCTTTATAACTTTGGTGTGCAATATTATTATTGAATATTTTTATTAGATGGTGCTATTGTGAGTATAAGTGTACTTTGCAATGTATTTTTGATGTGTTTTGTGCTAATTTTATGTTTTGTGAAGCAATAAATCAGAGCTCTGAAGTTGCGGTAATCATTCTAGCGTAAATTGCGTTTACTTTCAAAATGTAATAAGAGCGGTAAGCCCAGTGAGCTAAAACCTTTGTGATAAACCCCTTACTGCTTGGGCACAAACGTTTGCACTCCACTCATAATCTTGTCCTTAGTCAGACCATGGTCCATATTCACTAAACCAGACAATGGTCAATATTCACTAAGGCTATATTCACTTAGGCCTCGCTTCCATTGAGTCGTAATTCAGTTTGCGTGCACTCGCAAACCGTTAAATATGCTGTCGAAAGCAATAGCGTTTAACGACTGTTTCCAATGGCGCGTTATACCTCAATATCGGCTGCCGGACTTCGGCTGCCGAAAAGATTTTCGCGTCCCATAGAAAGTAATAGAAGCCGTTAATCGATAAATTATACCAGGTTTCCATTGAAAGCGCTAACCGTTAATACATTGTCGGAGGCTGTCGATACATTGAGATATATTACCCCCAGCTCAACTAGGTGTAAAAGAGGAAAATTGTGCTTTTTGAGACCTATTTTCTATTGAAATTATAAAACTTGCAAATAATGCAAGTGTTTTAATGTAGAAATAAATTGTTATAAGTAATATTTATTGTTGTCTCATGTATAGAAATAGTTGAACTTATATTCTAATAGAAATATCAGTATATATTTAAATATAATAATATATGCAAGAACATATCTACAGAATGCAAACTAGACCTATGCCTAGGGCAGCAAGAAATATTACTTATATTTATGAAGTGTTAAATATAATTATATTAGAAAATAGTATTTGATTATTAAAAATATGGATAAGTGTTTTTTTATTTTTCTTGAGAGGCGATTACAGGTAATAAGCACGGACGTTAAACGTAAATTCTATAGCGTAAGGTCGGGTTACCTTAGCAACTAATTGATTTTCAAGAAATCCGACGTCAGATGGAAGCGTTAACACAACGTTAACTTACAGCTACACGAAAAGAGCGACTGCGCGCAACACGCTAATCTTTTCAATGGAAACCTGGTACTAAAATGCAGCCGTAAATTACTTTTAGCTGTCGGCCGCTTCGGTAGCTTACGGCTCCATTTTTAACGACTCAATGGAAGCGAGGCCTTAGTCAGAAAATGGTCTATATTCACTAAGCCAGTCAAGGGCCTATATCCACTAAACCAGTCAATGGTCTATATTCACTAAGACAGTCAATGGCCTATATTCACTAAGAAAACAATGGACTATATTCACAAGCCAATCAATGGCCTATATTCACTTAGTCAGACAATGGTCTATATTCACTACACCAGATAATTGTCTATATTCACTAAGCTAGTTGATGACCTATATTCATTAAACCAGACAATGGTCTATATTCACTAAACCAGTTGATAGCCTATATTCCCTAGGCTAGTTGATGGCCTATATTCACTTAACCAGACAATGGCCTATATTCACTAAGCCACACAATGGCCTATATTCAATAAGCCAGAAAATGGTCTATATTCACTAAGCCAGTCGATGACCTATATTCATTAAACCAAACAATGGTCTATATTCACTAAACCAGTTGATGGCCTATAGTCACTAAGCTAGTTGATGGCCTATATTCACTAAGACAGTCAAAGACCAATATTCACATAGTGTCCAAACAGGAGAAAAGCACAGGAGCACCAGCGGAATTTAAAACCTTCAATACTTTATTACAAAATCATTTAAAATGATGAAGCCATTAAAATGGGAATGGTAAAAGGTGCAAAATAGTCAGCAGTGTAGTCCACTAACTCAGCTGACGCGTTTTGGCATATAGCCGTACTCTTAGCTGCTAGCCATTATTAAAAACCACTTCCTTTTAAAGGTACCTGGATAACTGCCATTGGTCAATACTAAAATTAATTCTTATTGTTAACTCCAGCAAGGCTGGGTCCAATTACAATAAAACCACTTTTACCTTACGTACAGATCATATGAATCTAGTTTATACTACAAGTTCTATTTCTAAACGTATAATACATTCAGTAAGTTACAAAAGTGACAGGATTTTGACAAGAGGTTACCCCAATTAACAATAATATTGACATTTACAATGGTCTGGCGGATAGTTTACAGAAAAAGAGACATATATACATGTACTAGCTGAATCCTTAAACCTATTAGAATAGGCATAGTACCTCAAAGAGGATTATTTTTCATTTTTGTTAAGTACTCTCAATCCGCAAGATCCTGACATATGACATCCTGAGAGTGAGAAATATACCAGATAACATATTTTCCATTAATATATTGTACTCTGATAATTATGATATAGTGGAGATATGCCTACAAAATATAAGGAACATTTACCTATTTAGTGAAAACTCCTCTTTCACTCTGTGTAATTCGTGAGTTAAACCTATATCAATATTTTACAAAGAAATATAATTACTTTTTTTATTTTTCCTATATATGTATGTTGGCTAATTCATTATGCCCTAATTTTGTTCCTCCCCTCTCCTTGTTTTGCACGTTCCATATATATAACTCTCTACACCCCCTCATTTCCTTGGAACCCATTTATTGAATAATAGGGTGTATACCTAAGGATTGGAGGGAGGGGGAGGTAAAATTAAAGGGAGAGTATACAGGGGAATAATTAATACTGCATGTAGAGGACTATGGGTGACTAAAGATAATCCTACCAAAAATGTATTAGATCACAATCTGAGTTAAACCCATCCGGTATTCTGGTCTTCAATTTGAAGATCCAGAATACTTCCTGTTTAGCCAGGATTCTGTCCTTATACCCTCTTCTCTCTGGTCTTGTAATTGTCTCTTTTGCTGTCCATTTAAAAGAATCAGTATTCTTCTGGTGAATTTTGACAAAATGTTGAACTAGGGGAGTGCTCGAAGTACCCACTTTAATATTTGAGAGATGTTCCTGGATTCTAGACCTTGCCTCCCTTGTGGTCAACCCCACATATTGTTTATTACAAAGTATACATATGACCAAATATACTATATAAGTAGACCTGCAATTCATGCATGTTCTTTTTTCAAAATATTGGCCTGTGACTGAGGACTGAAAAATGAGTTCCCTGGTCTACATTTTCACAGGCTACACAGCTACTTAGATGGCATTTGTACATGCCCTTAGATCTTAACCAAGAGGAGTTTTTTGCCTCAGGCTTCTTCAATTTAGTAGGTGCAATTTAATTACCTATAGTTTTACATTGTTATAGGCAAATTTGCATCCCTTCTCTAATATACCGGTCGGATCATCATCTGCATTAGGACTGGGATGTGGCTCCTTATCACCTTGTATATTTGGTCATACTGGTCTGAGTAGTTTGTGATAAACATAATTCCTCTCTCCTGTTAAGGAGTGGACGAAAGCCTTTTTGGAGTTAAAAGGTCCTGTCTCTTAATCTTATCAACTGTGGATTTTGCCCTTTCTACTGTATTCATTTTATAGCCCCTCTCCCTGAGGCCTCTGCCCAGGTCCTTTGACTATTCCTCAAACAATTCCTTATATGGACAATTTCATTTAGACAAAAAATTGTCCTTTTGCTATCCCCCTGAATACACTCTCTGGGTGGCAACTCTTCGCATGGAGTAGAGTGTTACCCGAAATGGGTTACCGTGGAATTAATTCTCTCTACACTTACTCCTGTTAGAGTAAGGTCCAAATAGTTTATATTCTTAGGGTCTGTCTCATAAGTAAAACCTATACCCTTTTACCTTATTTTAATTGATTTTGTAATAAAGTATTGAAGGTTTTAAATTCTGCTGGTGCTCCTGTGCTTTTCTCCTGTTTGGACACTACTATCGACTATTCAAGTGCAGCACAAAGGATCAACCCGAAGGTGAACCTCCATCAGCCAGGATTGGTCACACAGGGAGGTCGCTCCTGTTATTGGGTCTTGCTAAAGCAGGAAGTCAGAAGGAGGATGCGAGCATGGCTCTCCACAAGCGTCTAAAGGATCTCAGGCTGGTTATACTTACTGAGAAATGTGAAAAGATGAGAAATGCTCTTCAAATATGCAATTCCACTGCAAACAAACATATGCAACAGTCTATTTCGTTGTTCCCGGGACTTACCCCAAATGAGCTCTGCCACCCCTGTAGTTACGACTTGGCTGTATAATCTTTATCATAAAGATGCTCTGGATATGCCGGGGGACCTACGTGGTCAGACCGAAACCTTGTCGGTGGGCTAATAGCTCCAAGTAAACGGCACTCACATGAGACTCCAGCAGCGCTTCTGGCTTGCCATGCGGACTTTCAGCGTCAATCGTGACGTCACAGGATTCTCCGGTCGGGGGGCGGTGCTCTCTGTCTTCACCCGGGTTTACAACAGGATACAGGTGAACAGGGGCTAAAGCGGATCCCAAGCTGGTGTAGATATGAACAATCACAAAGAAGGCAGGATCCAGCTTTAGTGTATAATAAAATCCAATTTTATTAGGTTTGATTAAAACGCCAAACAGGCTATAGAAACAGCACAAACAGAGTAGGTGTGTGAGCGTGACACCAGGGCTTACATGTTTCGGCCCGCAGCCGTAATCATAGCCATAGGTGTCATGCAGGTGAGTGCATACTTAAAAAGGTAATAGTAAAATGTGATTGGACAAGAATACAGATTCAAAATACGCCCACACTCCACAGGTAGAAAGGGAATTAACCCTTGATTCCCTTGATATGGAACAACACGTGTAAATACATTAGCAGATCAATATATGTACAAAATAGTATAATCTCCACAACAACATTAGTAGATGATATGAATGTTAGAAATGTTAAAAACACTGGCCATATAGACCGCACAGAATACTATGTAAATATAAGAATAGAAGATATACACATATAATATACTGCACTTAATGTACTATACTTCAAAATACGGTACAAAATGTATAATTGTCAGGTTTTTGCCTGTCATACTGCCCCTTTAACTAATCTTCAGGATCTCCATAAATACCACCCTCCCACTTACCTCTTTGCTTGGTATTGTTTCATTTTGCTACTAACTGAGCTGCACTCTGATTAGCTCTCCAGCACCAGAGTATCACGCCTGTTACAATCACTGTGCCTGTCTGAATTCTACACAGCGCAACCGGATCTGCCGCCTCTGTGACGTCACACGCCAAGCAGAGCGCCTTTCAGCTTTCCACTCTAATCGAAACTGCTTCATCGGAGCTGACCTGAAAACACTGTTCTACCTAAAACCTTTTGCCTCAGATTACCAGGTACTACAATACGCATTACTTGCTTACTCATGTAAAATTTGGCCAAATCTAATTTTCCTACTTTGCGCATAAACTGAGCTCTATTTTGAGTTACTATTTTTTCTCTGTCATTTAGTTTACAGTCAGGTTGCTGTTTCACTGTCTCCCTGCTAATGCTTGTGAAGCCTTACCTACCTGTGAGCTATTATTCATAAATCAAATGCAAACTGTGTCTGTGGTGCTTTTACACATTGCTTTGGGGTAATGCCTATGTAACTGCTCTTTGTACACAATTCGCTACAAATATTTAAAATACTGCTAACTCAGTGGCTGTGGTCCAAACCATTCTTTGTTTTGTTGCAGGCATATTTGTGAGCCTGACAGAAATACCAAGCCCAAAAAATAAAATGGACCCAACTGAAATGGCCTCACACATACAAACACTTACTACTAAAGTTGATCTCCTTACTGAAGGACTTAACACACTTAAGTTAGAAAATGACAACTTAAAAACCTACATTAAAGATGTTGTGGAGAGGAAACCCCCCCCCACAAGAACCGCATATCAGCTACCCAGAAACCTTCTCTGGGGACAGAAAGGTTTTTAGAGAATTTAAAAACTCATGCTACTTATTGTTTACCCTTAAGCCTTTCACTTACCCCAACGATAGGGTAAAAGTTATGACTACAATTTCCTATCTCAGAGCTGAGCCCAGAGCATGGGCAAATACTTTCCTTGAACATAACGATGATATCCTTAATTCTCTAGACTCCTTCTTCTCTGCTTTAGCACAAATTTATGAGGACCCCTTCAAACAACAAACAGCTGAAAATGCTATGAGGTCCCTAAAGCAGAGGAAAAGAGAGGTAGAGGAATACATAGCAGAATTTAAGAGGTGGGCCCCTGATACCCAGTGGAACAACTTGTCCCTTCGTAACCAATTTAGGCTAGGACTCTCTGAGGCCATTAAGGATGAGTTGTCACGTACTCAAATACCACCAACCCTAGAACAGCTCATAGACCTCAGCATTAGCATTGATAGGAGACTTAGGGAAAGACATCACGAAAGATCCTCCCATGATTCACACCTTAGGCAAAAACCTACACCAACTACTGTCAATACATACTCTAAATCCCTACCGGAACCAATGGATATAGCCTTCTTGCGGGGACCCCTAAGTACTCAGGAGAAGCTAAGACGTAGGTCTCTGAACTTATGCATGTACTGTGCCGCAGAAGATCATGGGGTAAAGGACTGTCCAAATCTTCCCCGTCAGAAAAAGGGTAAGCAAAACACACCCTCTTGTTCTATTAAAACTGTTCTAAAATCTAGCCATTACTGCAATATGCCTCTTGTATTACAGTGGGACCAATCACGAGTGAACGTTCAAGGGATTATTGACTCAGGAGCCTCCCTTTCATACTTGGATGTGAATTTCTGTAACATAAATAAAATACCCCTTCTCAAGAAATTGTGTCCTGTTCCTTTAAGGGGTATAGATGGTGAACTCTTGTCCTCAGGACCTGTCTTATATGAAACCATTCCTATTCTAATGTCAACCCCCTGTAACCATAGAGAATTTGTTAAGTTTGATGTAATCACATCCCCTGATTTCCTTCTAATTTTAGGCTTAGAGTGGCTCAGGCAACACGACCCTTGTATCTCATGGTCCTCACTTACAATCCAATTTAACTCTACTTACTGTAAATCCACCTGTTTCCCACACTTACTTCTACAACCACCTACAGATTCTCACATATCTAATGTCCCTCCAGAATATCAGGAATTCTCCCATGTATTCAGTAAAACTGAATCCGAAAATCTCCCTCCACACAGACCATATGATTGCCCTATAGATTTACTTCCTGGAGAAGTCATACCCTGTGGACATATTTTTCCACTGTCTAAACCCGAGCTACAACACCTAAGAACCTATCTTGATGATAACTTGAAAAAGGGTTTCATCAGACCCTCAACCTCTCCATCCGCCGCTGGAATCTTCTTTGTGAAAAACAAAGATGGTTCGCTCAGACCGATAGTCGACTACAGACAACTGAACAAAGTTACTGTAAAGAATCGCTACCCCTTACCCCTCATATCCGAATTAATAGAGCGTCTAGAGGGATCCAAAATTTTTACCAAGCTGGATCTCCGTGGAGCTTATAATTTGATCAGAATGCGGACAGGAGATGAATGGTTGACGGCATTCCGTACCCGGTATGGGCTGTTTGAATATGTCGTCATGCCATTCGGTCTCTGCAATGCTCCTGCCACTTTCCAGCATCTGATCAACGACATTTTCAAGGATATTTTGGATTCCTTTGTGGTTATATATCTGGACGATATTCTCACTTTTTCTAAAACCCTAGCTGAACATAAGAATCATGTCCGCCAAGTTCTCACACGCCTACAAAGTAATTCATTATTTGTGAAAGCAGAAAAATGTATTTTCCATACCAACAGCATTCCCTTCCTAGGATACATTATATCTGACAAAGGCATATGCATGGATAATAACAAAATCCAAGCAGTTCTGAACTGGCCAATTCCTACCACTAGGAAAGAGGTTCAAAGCTTCCTTGGATTCGCAAACTTTTATAGGAAGTTTATTAAGAACTATTCCATGCTCGCAAAACCTCTTACTAATTTAACCAAACAGAACATCAAATTTGCATGGACACCCTGCGCTCAAAATGCTTTCGACCATCTAAAAACAAGTTTCACTACAGCCCCAATACTCAGGTATCCTAACACAGATTTACCTTTTGTATTGGAAGTCGATGCGTCTGATTTCGCACTTGGCGCAGTCTTGTCACAAAGAGATGCTTTCCAACAACCTCTACATCCTGTCGCCTATTACTCCAGGACTCTAACAGATGCAGAGAGACAATACCCGATCGGCGAAAAAGAGCTTCTTGCAATCAAAGCAGCATTCGAACAATGGAGACACTTACTTGAAGGCTCCGCTACACCCACCATAGTATATACGGATCACCGTAATTTGCAATACCTGAAGACCACCAGAACCCTTTCAGCACGGCAAGTACGTTGGAATCTGTTCTTCTCTAGGTTCAACTACCTCATCACTTACCGGCCTGCCAATAAAAACGGAAAGGCAGATGCTCTATCACGTTTGCCAGGTATTGAACATCACTCGCCTAACCCTCAATTGGTTATCCCCAAGGAAAACATTCTTCTCTTCTCAGCTGACACTACTACATACCTACCGAACAAACTAAAGACACAACATTACCTATTAACTTTTTACTCAAGAATTCAGATGGTCTCTACTGCTACCAGGGCAAGATATACATCCCACCATCACTTCGTAACCAGCTACTGAAATCTGCTCATGATTCACCCTTGGGGGGACACTGTGGCATAACTAAAACCAAGGAACTAATTATCAGATCCTATTGGTGGCCAACTATCACATCCGATGTGACCATGTACATTAACTCCTGTTATGTTTGTACTACTACAAAGAGGATTAAAAGACCACCTTTCGGCTTGTTACTATCTATTCCTACTCCGGATAAGCCATGGCAGCACATTGCTCTCGATTACATAGTGGACTTACCAAACTCTAGTAATTACACAACAATTCTAGTTGTTGTGGACTTATTCAGCAAAATGCTTCACCTGATTCCATATCACAAGTTACCTACAGCTGCTGAAACCATACATTTACTAATGACTAACGTATTTAAATTACATGGCTTGCCCTCTAACATCCTCACAGATCGTGGATCACAATTTACCAGTGCCCTATGGTCTGCCTTCTGCGAACAATTCTGCATCGAGAAGAGATTATCTTCCTCATATCATCCACAGACTAACGGGCAAACTGAGCGGTGCAATCAGTGGGTAGAACAGTTTCTACGCTCTTATTGTCATACTGCACAAAACACCTGGTCCCAATACCTCCATTATGCCGAATTTGTATTCAACAATACTGTACATTCCACTACCAAACAGACTCCCTTCTATATTAATTATGGGTTTCACCCCAAATTTCAATTTCTGCCTGAAAAAATTCCAGATCACCCACATATTTCCGATCTCACTTCCTCCATTGTCACCAACTTTGCAACCATCAAACAAACCATTGACACTGCTAAAGTTGTGCAAAAGAGGTATTATGATCGTAAACATATTCCTCCTCCTGCTTATTCTGTTGGTGACCTTGTGTGGCTTTCCACCAAAAATCTACGTTTATGTACACCCTCAAGGAAACTCTCACCTCTGTTCATAGGTCCGTTTCTCATCCAGCGCATCATCAACTGTAATGCTGTCCGTCTCACACTACCCTCCACGCTCAAGATACACCCTACATTTCATGTATCCTTGCTTAAACCCTATAAACATCTACGTGATCATCCAACTGGACAATCCCTACCTCCGGTCTCTATTGACCCGAACATGGAGTATGAAGTAGAGAACATCCTGGATTCTAGAAGTCGAAGAGGCATTCTACAGTACCTGATTAAATGGAAGGGTTATTCCTCAGAACATAACTCCTGGGAACCATCATCCAACATATCAGCTCCTAGACTCATCTCCAGATTCCATCAACGCAACCCTGACCGTCCTACTTCTTAAGCACCGGAGTTGCTCATAGGGGGGGGAGTCCTGTCAGGTTTTTGCCTGTCATACTGCCCCTTTAACTAATCTTCAGGATCTCCATAAATACCAGCCTCCCACTTACCTCTTTGCTTGGTATTGTTTCATTTTGCTACTAACTGAGCTGCACTCTGATTAGCTCTCCAGCACCAGAGTATCACGCCTGTTACAATCACTGTGCCTGTCTGAATTCTACACAGCGCAACCGGATCTGCCGCCTCTGTGACGTCACACGCCAAGCAGAGCACCTTTCAGCTATCCACTCTAATCGAAACTGCTTCATCGGAGCTGACCTGAAAACACTGTTCTACCTAAAACCTTTTGCCTCAGATTACCAGGTACTACAATACGCATTACTTGCTTACTCATGTAAAATTTGGCCAAATCTAATTTTCCTACTTTGCGCATAAACTGAGCTCTATTTTGAGTTACTATTTTTTCTCTGTCATTTAGTTTACAGTCAGGTTGCTGTTTCACTGTCTCCCTGCTAATGCTTGTGAAGCCTTACCTACCTGTGAGCTATTATTCATAAATCAAATGCAAACTGTGTCTGTGGTGCTTTTACACATTGCTTTGGGGTAATGCCTATGTAACTGCTCTTTGTACACAATTCGCTACAAATATTTAAAATACTGCTAACTCAGTGGCTGTGGTCCAAACCATTCTTTGTTTTGTTGCAGGCATATTTGTGAGCCTGACAATAAATACACAATCTTGTATAGTTTAACCCCTGCCTACCAGATAAATAATAATAGAATATGTACTATAGTATCAATGCACCTTAATTTTATATAATAGTGCTATTGGCTAGTTGTGGTACTATATAAGCCTTATAAATTGTGTATTAGAGGATAAAATAGGAGGTTATGGGGAGGAACAAAATATATAGTTCGGTTATGAATGAGAGTCAAAAAAGATATGGAATGAAAAATTAAATAAAAATTAAAATATAAAAAATGAAAGTAAAAAGCGCTGAAATTAAGTGTATGTACTCTAGTATGATATATGCCCTAATAGTACAGTCCTAGATGGCTAATACTAGGAGAATGTAAGAGAAATATATATATATACACAAACATCACAAATATAGCATGGTAATATCCTGATGATGAGCAGTAGTGCTTAAAGATATTTGTATATACATATACATTACTCCATATGTAGGGCAACATTGAAGTGACGGTATATAAACCAATAGTTGCAGTAATACCAGTAATTGCACAAGATGGTAATTAGATAGTGCATGAAATGTATAATATGTTATGCAATATATTATATAAGGCATGGTGGACATTACAGCAGGGGTAGCTAGTGTGGCTATTCCCGGAAATTAATTAAATCATATCTGGAGTTTAATCCTAAAGGAAGTCTAGTTTTTAACGTATAGATCCAATATACTTCCCTTTTGGCAAGTATATTCTCTAAGTTGCCACCCCTCTTTGGCACCTTGGCTTGAATTTAAGCTACATCTGTGTTTAGTGGCAAAATGTTGAACCAGAGGTGTACTTGACGTGCCTTTAGTAATAGTGGAAAAGTGTTCTCTGATACGTACATTATTATATGCACCTTATGTAATATCCAGTATGTAGGGTTAACCTCGAGGGACATCAATTCACGTATCAGAGAACACTTTTCCGCTATTACTAAAGGCACGTCAAGTACACCTCTGGTTCAACATTTTGCCACTAAACACAGATGTAGCTTAAATTCTTTTAAATGGCTGGCAATAGAACAAGCCAAGGTGCCGAAGAGGGGTGGCAACTTAGAGAATATACTTGCCAAAAGGGAAGTATATTGGATCTATACGTTAAAAACTAGACTTCCTTTAGGATTAAACTCCAGATATGATTTAATTAATTTATGGGAATAGCCACACTAGCTACCCCTGCTGTAATGTCCACCATGCCTTATATAATATATAGCATAACATATTATACATTTCATGCACTATCTAATTACCATATTGTGCAATTACTGGTATTACTGCAACTATTGGTTTATATACCGTCACTTCAATGTTGCCCTACATATGGAGTAATGTATATGTATATACGAATATCTTTAGGCACTACTGCTCATCATCAGGATATTACCATGCTATATTTGTGATGTTTGTGTATATATATATATTTCTCTTACATTCTCCTAGTATTAGCCATCTAGGACCGTACTATTAGGGCATATATCATACTAGAGTACATACACTTCATTTCAGCGCTTTTTACTTTCATTTTTTATATTTTAATTTTTATTTAATTTTTCATTCCATATCTTTTTTGACTCTCATTCATAACCGAACTATATATTTTGTTCCTCCCCATAACCTCCTATTTTATCCTCTAATACACAATTTATAAGGCTTATATAGTACCACAACTAGCCAATAGCACTATTATATAAAATTAAGGTGCATTGATACTATAGTACATATTCTATTATTATTTATCTGGTAGGCAGGGGTTAAACTATACAAGATTGTGTATTTGAAGTGTTAAGTGTTATGAGGTAAACATATTATACATTTTGTACCGTATTTTGAAGTATAGTACATTAAGTGCAGTATATTATATGTGTATATCTTCTATTCTTATATTTACATAGTATTCTGTGCGGTCTATATGGCCAGTGTTTTTAACATTTCTAACATTCATATCATCTACTAATGTTGTTGTGGAGATTATACTATTTTGTACATATATTGATCTGCTAATGTATTTACACGTGTTGTTCCATATCAAGGGAATCAAGGGTTAATTCCCTTTCTACCTGTGGAGTGTGGGTGTATTTTGAATCTGTATTCTTGTCCAATCACATTTTACTATTACCTTTTTAAGTATGCACTCACCTGCATGAGACCTATGGCTATGATTACGACTGCGGGCCGAAACATGTAAGCCCTGGTGTCACGCTCACACACCTACTCTGTTTGTGCTGTTTCTATAGCCTGTTTGGCGTTTTAATCAAACCTAATAAAATTGGATTTTATTATACACTAAAGCTGGATCCTGCCTTCTTTGTGATTGGTTATACTTACTGCCACGCTGGTGTGGATAAGGCATCCCGGGATCTGACAGACCACCTAGGAAAGTGGGAAGCAAGAACCCTATGTTTTCACCATATCGTAATAGGGAGGAAATTCCTGTGTGACTTACACTCTATACACCTTAGTGATTTTGATGGAACTTTGTGGACTTGAGAGGCTATTTGCCTTTTTCCCTTCGCTCTTTTGAATCTTAGACTTTTGCCGCCTCGGCCTCCCATAGAGTCCCAGGTGCTCCAGAACTGTATTTGTACTTTTGACTGTTTATGAGGGTCTTTAGTCACGCTCTGGCCCGGTGAGCACTGAGTTACCCTGGGGGGGGGGGGGGGTTGTATACATTGTGTGGAGCGATAAGGGATTATGGATACTCAATCGCAAATTATTTGACAACAAGAACCCTATTTTTAATTGAAAACGGCACAGGAAAGAAATTATTATTTACAGGACTTAGACCCTTTTAACACAGATAGGTTGAGATTCAAGTTGACTGCCCTATTTGACGAAATGGAAACACTGGTTATTAAGGAAAATAAATTAAAATGGGACATTTGGACTCTTGACAAATATCATAGTTTAGGTCTCATTCCCAGGGGTCTACGTATAAATAAGTTCCCAACTTTCTATACTGAAGATAAAACATTCATAAAACTGTGGAATGATACCTTGTCAGATTGCTCTTGTAAATTAATACTGTTGTTAATTAAGTATAAAAAAGATAATTTACAAGACCTATCTGACAAAATTACAGTGGTACAAACCGAGTTAAATAATAAGTGAGGACCCCAACTACCCTAAGTTTGACAAAATTTTACATGACACAGTAACAGAAGCGAAGGCATTTCTTCTGGAAATCAAACACACTAAATACCTGAGGGACCAGACAGACTATAGTAATAACTTAGTTTATATTTGGAATCGAAAGGAGAGGTTCAACAAAAGAAAGCAGCAAGATCAGATCAGTGGACTTGGTGCTAGAAGACAAGGAAATAGAAATAGACAGAAATAGGAGAGGGAGTAACAGGAGGATTCAGTTCTCAGGAAGTGAGGCAGAATCATATGCAGGTAGCTCAGCGTCAGGGGAGGATGAACCTGAGACCAGAGTCATTAGTTATCCAAGTGCAGAAGCAAGCCAAGTTCAGCAACTGGTTAGACCTAAAGAAACTATTCCCGTCACTGCACCTGCTTACATTCTCAAAAATGTCAAAATATAGTATTGACCCTATAGGAACTAGAGAGATAGTAAAATTGCCCAATATACAAGAAGAAACACAATTAAAGCAGGTTTTTTCCATCCCCAAGCAAAAACCCGACGGGTGGGTTCAAGGTACAGGAGGAGCACCCAGGGGAAGGTATCAGTTAAGGAGGAATCAGAGATGGAGACACTACCAGTGAGAAGTGTAATTAACTTATCCTCGTACCCTCTGAATACAATTGGAATTAGAGTACTTAGTTTGGGCCTGGGATTCACACCCTCTTCTAACTTCAATCTATTTAATACCCTATTAGATGTGAATAAATTAATAAGAAGATTAACACTGATAAAACATTACACTAAAGAGAATACAAATCCAGGTGATTCCATTTCACATCAAGATCTGTACCCAGGCTTAAACCTGGATCAGGGCATAGAGAAACTTGGTTTCCAGGAACTGTGTGACTTTGAAACACTGGAGTCCCTAATTGAGAAAAATGGGTCACAAAGTGAGATAACAAGGCCAATAACCCAAAGATTTAAAAAGTCCTCCACATTTTATCCCATCCAAAGTAGGGGGCCAATAATAGAAAAAATTCAAAAAAGGGTTGAAATTGACCTGACCAAATTATCATACCAACTTAACCCCAATACATCTAACTTAAATAGAAGGGAAAAAGTATCCTTGAACCGTTTAAGTAAGAATAAGGACTTGGTGATGCGGGCCGCTGACAAGGGGGGCTCCATAGTGGTGATGAATAAGGAATTCTTTATATGGGAGGCCCATAGACAGTTGAATAATGTCCATGATTATAGAGTCCTAACTGTGGACCCCACAAGTGTCTTTAAGAAAAAGTTACAGGACCTTGTGGATGATGGACATGAGTTGGACTTGCTCGATACAGAAACCTGTGACTACCTGTTGGTAGATCACCCTACTGTGCCAGTGTTTAACCACCTACCGAAGGTGCATAAATCTCTAGAAAACATAGTGGGGTTGCCATTTGTCAGCTGCATTGGTTCACTTTTAAAACACCTCTCTGAATGGCTAGATGCAGTACTTCAGCCAATGGTATCTGCACTTTGGAGCCACGTAATTGATACAAAACGTCTTAAATTTGGTCTCAGACATTTTCTTGAAAGACATCTATACGTGGCTCACTGTAGATGTCAAATCACTTTACTCGTCCATACCACACGAAAAAGGCCTACAAAACATCTCTTATTATTTGAGAAAATACTTTGGACATGATTTAGCATATTGCAAATTTGTGGAAAGAGAAACTGAATTCTTGCTGACACACAACTACTTTGAGTTTGAGGGGGTTTTCTATCTCCAGATCTGTGGTATTGCTATGGTGGCGAAATTTGCCCCCTCCTAAGCAAACCTGTTCATGGGGTGGTGGGAGCAGGACCACATTTATGGAGAGGGGAACCCCCTCAGACCAAAGATAGTATTCTTTAAAAGATTCATTGATGACCTACTGTTTATTTGGGGAGGGGACAATTCCTGCCTACTCCAGTTTGTGGAAGGACTCAATATTAACAATAAGGGTATAAGTTTTACTTATGAGACAGACCCTAAGAATATAAACTATTTGGACCTTACTCTAACAGGAGTAAGTGGAGAGAGAATTTATTCCACGGAATACAGGAAACCCATTTTGGGTAACACTCTACTCCATGCGAAGAGTTGCCCCCCAGAGAGTGCATTCAGGGGGATAGCAAAAGGACAATTTGTTCGTCTAAAACGAAATTGTTCAAATAATGAACTGTTTGAGGAATAGTCAAAGGACCTAGGTAGTTGCCTCAGGGAGAGGGGCTATATAAGGAATACAGTAGAAATGGCCAAATCCACAGTTGATAAGATTAAGAGACAGGACCTTTCAACTCCAAAAAGGCTTTTGTCCACTCCCCAACAAGAGAGAGGAATTTTGTTTATCACAAACTACTCAGACCAGTATGACCAAATATGCAAGTTGATAAGGAGCCACCTCCCCGTCCTAATGGCAGATGATGATCTGACCGGCATATTCGAGAAGGGATGCAAATTTGCCTATAAAAATGTAAAACTATAGGTAATTTGATTGCACCTACTAAACTGAAGAAGCCTGAGGCAAACAACTCCTCTTGGTTAAAGGGACAGTCAAGTCCAAAAAAAACTTTCATGATTTAAATAGGGAATGTAATTTTAAACAACTTTCCAATTTACTTTTATTACTAATTTTGCTTTGTTATCTTCATATTCTTAGTTGAAAGCTAATTCTAGGAGGATCATATGCTAATTTCTTAGACTTTGAAGACTGCCTCTAATCTGAATACATTTTGACCACTAGAGGGCAATAGTTCATGTGTTTCATATAGATAACATTGAGCTCATGCACGTGAAGTTACCCTGGAGTGAGCACTAATGCAAGTCTGTCTAAAGAACTGAAATAAGGGGGCAGTTTGCAGAGGCTTAGATACAAGGTGATTACAGAGGTAAAAAGTATATTAATATAAGTGTTGGTTATGCAAAACTGGGGAATGGGTATTAAAGGGATTATCTTTCTTTTTAAACAATAAAAATTCTGGTGTTGACTGTCCCTTTAAGATCTAAGGGCATGTACAAATGCCATCTAAGTAGCTGTGTAGCCTGTGAAAAGGTAGAACAGGGCCAATATTTTGAAAAAAGAACATGCATGAATTGCAGATCTACTTATATAGTATATTTGGTCACATGTAAACTTTGTAATAAACAATATGTGGGGTTGACCATAAGGGAGGCAAGGTCTAGAATCCAGGAACATCTCTCAAGTATTAAAGTGAGTACTTCCAGCACTCCCCTAGTTCAACATTTTGTCAAAATTCACCAGAAGAATACTAATTCTTTTAAATGGACAGAAATAGAGACAATTAAAAGACCAGAGAGAGGAGGGGATAAGGACAGGATCTTGGCTAAACAGGAAGTATTCTAGATCTTCAAATTGAAGATCAGAATACCGGATGGGTTCAACTCAGATTATGATCTAATACATTTTTGGAAGGATCATCTTCAGTCACCCATAGTCCTCTACATGCTGTATTAATTATTCCCCCTGTACATTCTCCCTTTAATTTTACCTCCCCCTCCCTCCAATCCTTAGGTATACCCCCTATTATTCAATAAATAGGTTCCAAGGAAATGAGGGGGTGTAGAGAGTTTTCACTAAATAGGTAAATATATGTTCCCTATATTTTATAGGCATATCTCCACTATATCATAATTATCAGAGTACAATATATTAATGGAAAATACCTAGATTACGAGTTTTGCGTTAACAGGGGTGCGGTGCTAAAGAGCAGTTTTCCCTCACCGCTCACTTGCAGACAACACTGGTATTACAGGTTTTTAGAAACCCGGCGTTAACCGCAAAAAAGTGAGAGAAGAGCAAAATTTTGCTCCACATCTCACATCAATACCAGTGCTGCTTACGGTAGCGGTGAGCAGGTAAAACGTGCTTGTGCACGATTTCCCCATAGGAATCAATGAGGGAGAGCCAGCTGAAAAAAAACCTGCAAAAAAGCAGCGTAAAGCTCCTAACGCAGCCCCATTGATTCCTATGGGGAAATACTTTTAATGTCTACACCTAACACCCTAACATGAACCCAGAGTCTAAACACCCCTAATCTTACACTTATTAACCCCTAATCTGCCACCCCCGACATCGCCGACACCTACATTATACTTATTAACCCCTAATCTGCCGCTCCGGACACCGCCGCCACCTATATTATATTTATGAACCCCTAATCTGCTGCCCCCAACATTGCTGAACCCTACATTATATTTATTAACCCCTAATCTGCCACCCCCAATGTCGCCACAACCTAACTACACTTACTAACCCCTAATCTGCTGCCCCCAAAGTCGCAACCACTATAATAAAGTTAACCTCTAAATCTAAGTCTAACCCTAACCCCCCTAACTTAAATTTAATTTAAATAAAATCTAAATAAAATTAATACAATTCACTAAATTATTAATATTTAAAACTAAATACTTACCTATAAAATAAACCCTAAGATAGCTACAATATAACTAATAGTTACATTGTAGCTATCTTAGGGTTTATTTTTATTTTACAGGCAACTTTGTATTTATTTTAACTAGGTACAATAGTTATTAAATAGTTATTAACTATTTAATAACTTCCTAGTTAAAATAAAGACACATTTACCTGTAAAATAAAACCTAAACTAAGTTACAATTACACCTAACACTACACTATAATTAAATAAATTACCTAAACTAAATAAAATTAATTACAATTTAAAAAAATTATCTAAAGTACGAACCCCCCCCCCCCCACTAAATTACAGAAAATAATAAAATAATTACAAGATTTCTAAACTAATTACACCTACTCTAATCCCCCTAAAAAAATAAAAAAGCCCCCCAAAATAGTAAAGTAATCAGCTCTTTTACCTGTAAAAAAAAATTACAAATACCCCCCAACATTAAAACCCACCACCCACACAACCAACTCTATTCTAAAACCCACCCAATCCCCCCTTAAAAAAACCTAACACTAACCAATTGAAGATCACCCTACCGTGAGACGTCTTCACCCAACCAGGCAGAAGTTGCCCTCCAGATGGGCAGAAGTCTTCATCCAAGCCAGGCAGAAGAGGTCCTCCAGACGGCCAGAAGTCTTCATCCAGATGGCATCTTCTATCTTCATCCATCCAGCGCGGAGCGGGTCCATCTTCAAGACATCCGACGTGGAGCATCCTCTTCTTTCTTCGTCCGACGACTGAATGAAGGTTCCTTTAAATGACGTCATCCAAGATGGCATACCTTCAATTCCGATTGGCTGATATAATTCTATCAGCCAATCGGAATTAAGGTAGAAAAAATCCTATTGGCTGATGCAATCAGCCAATAGGATTGAGCTTGCATTCTATTGGCTGATTGGAACAGCCAATAGAATGCCAGCTCAATCCTATTGGCTGATTGGATCAGCCAATAGGGTTGAAGTTCAATCCTATTGGCTGATTGCATCAGCCAATAGGATTTTTTCTACCTTAATTCCGATTGGCTTATAGAATTCAGCCAATTAGAATTGAAGGGACGCCATCTTGGATGATGTCATTTAAATTAACCTTCATTCAGTCGTCGGACAAAGAAAGAAGAGGATGCTCCGTGACGGATGTCTTGAAGATGGACCCGCTCCGCGCCGGATGGATGAAGATAGAAGATGCTGTCTCTATGAAGACTTCTACCCGTCTGGAGGACCTCTTCTGCCCAGCTTGGATGAAGACTTCTGCCCGTCTGGAGAACTACTTCTGCCTGGTCGGATGAAGACGTCTCACGGTAGGGTGGTCTTCAAGGGGTTAGTGTTAGGTTTTTATAAGGGGGGATTGGGTGGGTTTTAGAGTAGGGTTGGTTGTGTGGGTGGTGGGTTTTAATGTTGGGGGGGATTTTACTTTTTTTTTACAGGTAAAAGAGCTGATTACTTTGGGGCAATGCCCTGCAAAAGGCCCTTTTAAGAGCTATTTGTAATTTAGTGTAGGGTAGGGCTTTTTTATTTTGGGGGTCTTTTTTATTTTGTTAGGGTGATTAGAGTAGGTGTAATTAGTTTAAAAATCTTGTAATTATTTTATTATTTTCTGTAATTTAGTGGGGTTTTTTTTTCGTACTTTAGATATTTTTTTTAAATTGTAATTAATTGTATTTAGTTTAGGTAATTAATTTATTTATAGTGTAGTGTTAGGTGTAACGTCACTGCCACTATATTAAATGTATTAACCCCTAAATCTAAGTCTAACCCTACCCCCCTAACTTAAATATAATTACAATAAATCTAAATAAAATTACTATAATTAGCTAAATTATTCCTATTTAAAACTAAATACTTACCTATAAAATAAACCATAAGCTAGCTACAATATAACTAATAGTTACATTGTAGCTATCTTAGGGTTTATTTTTATTTTACAGGTAAATTTGTCTTTATTTTAACTAGGTAGTTATTAAATAGTTAATAACTATTTAATAACTACTCTAACTAGTTAAAATAAATACAAAGTTGCCTGTAAAATAAAAATAAACCCTAAGATAGCTACAATGTAACTATTAGTTATATTGTAGCTAGCTTAGGGTTTATTTTATCGGTAAGTATTTAGTTTTAAATAGGAATAATTTAGTTAATTATAGTAATTTTATTTAGATTTATTGTAATTATATTTAAGTTAGGGGGGTAGGGTTAGACTTAGATTTAGGGGTTAATATATTTAATATAGTGGCAGCGATGTTGGGGTCGGCAAATTAGGGGTTAATAAATGTAGGTAGGTGTCGGCGATGTTAGGGCCGGCAGATTAGGGGTTAATAATATTTAAATAGTGTTTGCGATGCGGGAGTACGGCGGTTTAGGGGTTAATATATTTATTATAGTGGCGGCGATGTTTGGTTCGGCAGATTAGGGGTTAAAAAATTTATTTTAGTGTTTGCGATGTGGGGGGGGCCTTGGTTTAGGGGTTAATAGGTAGTTTATGGGTATATTTAGTTAAGAGTTGTATGCTACAGCGTTGTAGTGTAAAACTCTTAACTACTGACTTTAAAATGCGGTACCAGGCTTGACAGGAGAGGGTCTACCACTCACTTTTGGTCAGACTCGTAATACCGGCGCTATGCAAGTCCCATTGAAAATATAGTATATGCAATTGACGTAAGTGAATTTGCGGTCTTTCCGAGTCTGGCCAAAAAAGTGAGCGGTGAGCCTGTCATTTCAAGACTCGTAATACCAGCGGGCATTAAAAAGCAGCGTTGGGACCTCTCAACGATGCTTTTTAAGCCTAACACACATCTCGTAATCTAGCCATATGTTATCTGGTATATTTCTCACTCTCAGGATGTCATATGCAGGATCTTGCGGATAGAGAGTACTTAACAAAAATGAAAAAGAATCCTCTTTGAGGTACTATGCCTATTCTAATAGGTTTAAGGATTCAGCTAGTACATGTATATATGTCTCGTTTTCTGTGAACTCTCCGCCAGACCATTGTAAATGTCAATATTATTGTTAATTGGGGTAACCTCTTATCAAAATCCTGTCACTTTTGTAACTTACTGAATGTATTATACGTTTAGAAATAGAACACTGCTACACTACACTGCTGACTATTTTGCACCTTTTAACATTCCCATTGTGATGGCTTCATCATTTTAAATGATTTTGTAATAAAGTATTGAAGGTTTTAAATTCCACTGGTGCTCCTGTGCTTTTCTCCTGTTTGGACACTATTATCGACTATTCAAGTGCAGCACAACGGATCAACCCGAAGCCGAACCTCCATCAGCTGGGATTGGTCACACGCGGAGGTCCCTCCTGTGATTGG
Organism: Bombina bombina; assembly: GCF_027579735.1. Taxonomy (NCBI): domain Eukaryota; kingdom Metazoa; phylum Chordata; class Amphibia; order Anura; family Bombinatoridae; genus Bombina; species Bombina bombina. Next base: position 28,343,194 of record NC_069499.1, on the reverse strand, counting down.
GTCTTGCTAAAGCAGGAAGTCAGAAGGAGGATGCAAGCACGGCTCTCCACAAGCGTCTAAAGGATCTCAGGCAGTTTACACGCTGGTGTGGATAAGGCATCTCGGGACCTGACAGACCACCTAGGAAAGTGGGAAGCAAGAACCCTATGTTTTCACCATATCGTAATAGGGAGGAAATTCCCATGTGACTTACACTCCATACACCTTAGTGATTTTGACTGAACTTTCTGGACTTGAGAGGCTATTTGCCTTTTTCCCTTCGCTCTTTTGAATCTCAGACTTTTGCCGCCTCGGCTTTCCATAGGGTCCTGGTTGCTCCGGAACTGTATTTGTACTTTTGACTTTATTCACGTAGCCAGACAATGGCCTATATTCAGTAAACCAAACAATGACCTATATTTACTAAGCCAGACAATGTCTTATATTTACTAAACCAGACAATGGCCTATATTTACTAAACCAGACAAAGGCCTATATTCACTAAACCAGACAATGGGCTATATTCACTAAACCAGACAATGGGCTATATTCACTAAACCAGACAATGGACTATATTCACTAAACCAGACAATGGGCTATATTCACTAAACCAGACAATGGACTATATTCACTAAACCAGACAATGGGGCTATATTCACTAAACCAGACAATGGACTATATTCACTAAACCAGACAATGGCCTATATTCACTAAACCAGACAATGGACTATATTCACTAAACCAGACAATGGCCTATATTCACTAAACCAGACAATGGACTATATTCACTAAACCAGACAATGGACTATATTCACTAAACCAGACAATGGGCTATATTCACTAAATCAGACAATGGACTATATTCACTAAACCAGACAATGGGCTATATTCACTAAACCAGACAATGGACTATATTCACTAAACCAGACAATGGCCTATATTCACTAAACCAGACAATGGCCTATATTCACTAAGACAGACAATGGCCTATATTCACTAAACCAGAGAATGGCCTATATTCAGTAAACCAAACAATGACCTATATTTACTAAGCCAGACAATGTCTTATATTTACTAAACCAGACAATGGCCTATATTTACTAAACCAGACAATGGCCTATATTCACTAAACCAGACAATGGGCTATATTCACTAAACCAGACAATGACCTATATTCACTAAACCAGACAATGACCTATATTCACTAAACCAGACAATGGCCTATATTCACTAAACCAGACAATGGTCTATATTCACTAAACCAGACAATGGTCTATATTCATTAAGCCAGACAATGACCTAATATCTGAAGGAAAAAACTTAATAATTAATAAAGATTTGCACCTGCAGCGAGTGGCAAGTTCAACTCTACTGAAATTAACATTACCGTTAATGTTAACGTCTCACCAAATAAAAAATATGTCAAGGATACTTCTTTTTTTTTTAAAAATGGAGAAAAATAAAAACAAAATTCACCCCCTATAACAGTCCCATATGCTCATAAGAAAACATTCAAGAGAAATAAAAGCAATACATTGTCGGCTTTGAAATAAAGAGACACAATTGCTATTTAGGGAGGAAATCCAGACCACACCTCAAGAACACAGCAAAACGCCCCAAAGCAACCACAGTATCAATTCTGGGGGCCAAGGGTGCAAATAAAAACAACAAATTTATATTTTGCACCCCCATTGGGCTGAGGAGTGGGGTAAAGAGGTAAAAATGACTACCCTCTCCTATTAGGCAGACCACGCCCCACACCCCTGCTAAAGTGACTAAACAATCACTGTGTACAATAAAGGCACTTCCAATTCTCACAGGTATTGAGAAAAAACACAATTTATGCTTACCTGATAAATTTATTTCTCTTGTGGTGTATCCAGTCCACGGATCATCCATTACTTGTGGGATATTCTCATTCCCAACAGGAAGTTGCAATAGGATACCCACAGCAGAGCTGTTATATAGCTCCTTCCCTAACTGCCATATCCAGTCATTCGACCGAAAACACGCAGAGAAAGGAGAAACCATAGGGTGCAGTGGTGACTGTAGTTTAAGTGAAAAAATTACCTGCCTTAAAATGACAGGGCGGGCCGTGGACTGGATACACCACAAGAGAAATAAATTTATCAGGTAAGCATAAATTGTGTTTTCTCTTGTAAGGTGTATCCAGTCCACGGATCATCCATTACTTGTGGGATACCAATACCAAAGCTAAAGTACACGGATGAAGGGAGGGACAAGGCAGGTACTTAAACGGAAGGTACCACTGCCTGTAAAACCTTTCTCCCAAAAATAGCCTCCGAAGAAGCAAAAGTATCAAATTTGTAGAATTTTGAAAAAATATGAAGCGAAGACCAAGTCGCCGCCTTGCAAATCTGTTCAACAGAAGCCTCATTTTTAAAGGCCCATGTGGAAGCCACAGCTCTAGTAGAATGAGCTGTAATCCTTTTAGGAGGCTGCTGGCCAGCAGTCTCATAGGCTAAGCAGATTATGCTTCTTAGCCAAAAAGAAAGAGAGGTTGCCGAAGCCTTTTGACCTCTCCTCTGTCCAGAGTAGACAACAAACAAAGCAGATGTTTGTCGAAAATCTTTAGTAGCTTGTAAGTAAAACTTTAAAGCATGAACCACGTCCAGATTGTGTAATAGACGTTCCTTCTTTGAAGAAGGATTAGGACACAAGGATGGAACAACAATCTCTTGATTGATATTCTTGTTAGATAACACCTTAGGTAAAAACCCAGGTTTGGTACGTAGGACTACCTTATCCATATGGAAAATCAGATAAGGAGAATCACATTGTAAGGCAGATAACTCGGAGACTCTGCGAGCCGAGGAAATAGCTACCAAAAAAAGAACTTTCCAAGATAAAAGTTTGATATCTATGGAATGAAGAGGTTCAAATGGAACTCCTTGAAGAACCTTAAGAACCAAATTTAAGCTCCATGGTGGAGCAACAGGTTTAAACACAGGCTTGATTCTAAATAAAGCCTGACAAAATGCCTGAACGTCTGGAACATCTGCCAGACGCTTGTGCAAAGAATAGACAGAGCAGAAATCTGTCCCTTTAAGGAACTAGCTGACAATCCTTTTTCCAAACCTTCTTGGAGAAAGGATAATATCCTGGGAATCCTGACTTTACTCCATGAGTAACCCTTGGATTCACACCAATAAAGATATTTACGCCATATTTTATGGTAAATTTTCCTGGTGACAGGCTTTCGTGGCTGTATTAAGGTATCAATGAGTGACTCGGAGAAGCCACGCTTTGATAAAATCAAGCGTTCAATCTCCAGGCAGTAAGTCTCAGAGAAATTAGATTTGCATGGTTGAAAGGACCCTAAAATAGAAGGTCCTGTCTCAGAGGCAGAGTCCATGGTGGAAATGATGACATGTCCACCAGATCTGCATACCAGGTCCTGCGTGGCCATGCAGGCGCTATCAAAGTCACAGATGCTCTCTCCTGCTTGACCTTGGCAATCAGTCGAGGGAGTAGAGGAAACGGTGGAAACACATAAGCCAGGTTGAAGGACCAGGGTGCTGCTAGAGCATCTATTAGCGTCGCCTTGGGATCCCTGGACCTGGATCCGTAACAAGGAAGCTTGGCATTCTGGCGAGATGCCATGAGATCCAGTTCTGGTTTGCCCCAACGATGAATCAATTGTGCAAACACCTCCGGATGGAGTTCCCACTCTCCGGGATGAAAAGTCTGATGACTTAAAAAATCTGCCTCCCAGTTCTCTACACCTGGGATATGTATAGCTGATAGGTGGCAAGAGTGAGTCTCTGCCCAGCGAATTATCTTTGAGACTTCTAACATCGCTAGGGAACTTCTTGTTCCCCCTTGATGGTTGATGTAAGCCACAGTCGTGATGTTGTCCGACTGAAATCTGATGTACCTCAGATTTGCTAACTGAGGCCAAGCCTGAAGAGCATTGAATATCGCTCTTCCAGAATATTTATTGAGCCTTCAGGGAGTTCCAGACTGCACCCCAACCTAGAAGGCTGGCATCTGTTGTTACAATTGTCCAATCTGGCCTGCGAAAGGTCATACCTTTGGACAGATGGACCCGAGATAGCCACCAGAGAAGAGAATCCCTGGTCTCTTGATCCAGATTTAGTAGAGGGGACAAATCTGTGTAATCCCCGTTCCACTGACTGAGCATGCATAGTTGCAGCGGTCTGAGATGTAGGCGTTCAAACGGCACTATGTCCATTGCCGCTACCATTAAGCCGATTACTTCCATGCACTGAGCCACCGAAGGGAGAGGAATGGAATGAAGAACACAGCAGGAATTCAGAAGCTTTGATAACCTGGACTCCGTCAGGTAAATTTTCATTTCTACAGAATCTATCAGAGTCCCTAGGAAGGAAACTCTTGTGAGTGGGGATAGAGAACTCTTTTCCTCATTCACTTTCCACCCATGCGATCTCAGAAATGCCAGTACTACGTCCGTATGAGACTTGGCAATTTGGAAGTTTGACGCCTGTATCAGGATGTCGTCTAAATAAGGGGCCACTGCTATGCCCCGCGGCCTTAGGACCGCTAGAAGCGACCCTAGAACCTTCGTAAAGATTCTTAGGGCTGTAGCTAATCCAAAGGGAAGAGCTACAAACTGGTAATGCCTGTCTAGAAAGGCAAACCTGAGAAATCGATGATGATCTTTGTTATCAGAATGTGAAGATAAGCATCCTTTAAATCCACTGTAGTCATATATTGACCCTCCTGGATCATAGGTAGGATGGTACGAATAGTTTCCATCTTGAATGATGGAACTTTGAGGAATTTGTTTAAGATCTTTAGATCCAAAATTGGTCTGAAGGTTCCCACTTTTTTGGGAACCACAAACAGATTTGAGTAAAAACCCTGTCCCACCCTGTCCCTGTTCCTCCTTTGGAACTGGATGGATCACTCCCATAACTAGGAGGTCTCATACACAGTGTAAGAATGCCTCTCTCTTTATCTGGTTTGCAGATAATTGTGAAAGGTGAAATCTCCCTTTTGGGGGGGGAAGCTTTGAAGTCCAGAAGATATCCCTGGGATATAATTTCTAATGCCCAGGGATCCTGGACATCTCTTGCCCACGCCTGGGCGAAAAGCGAAAGTCTGCCCCCTACTAGATCCGTTACCGGATAGGGGGCCGTTCCTTCATGCTGCCTTAGAGGCAGCAGCAGGCTTTTTGGCCTGCTTACCTTTGTCCCAGGTCTGGTTTGGTCTCCAGACCATCTTGGGCTGAGCAAAATTTCCCTCTTGTTGGCATTAGAGGAAGTTGATGCCGCACTTGCCTTGAAGTTTCGAAAGGCACGAAAATTAGACTGTTTGGCCCTTGATTTGGACCTGTCCTGAGGAAGGGCATGTCCTTTTCCTCCAGTGATATCAGCAATAATCTCCTTCAAACCAGGCCCGAATAGGGTCTGCCCCTTGAAGGGAATGTTAAGCAGCTTAGATTTTGAAGTCACGTCAGCTGACCATGATTTAAGCCATAGCGCCCTGCGCGCCTGTATAGCAAAACCAGAATTCTTAGCCGTTAGTTTAGTCAAATGAACAATGGCATCAGAAACAAAGGAATTGGCTAGCTTAAGTGCTCTAAGCTTGCCAAGTATGTCATCCAATGGAGTCTCTACCTGTAAAGCCTCTTCCAGAGACTCAAACCAGAACGCCGCATCAGCAGTGACAGGAACAATGCATGCAAGGGGCTGTAGGATAAAACCTTATTGAATAAACATTTTCTTAAGGTAACCTAATTTTTTTTTATCCATTGGATCTAAAAAAGCACAACTGTCCTCAACAGAGATAGTAGTACGGTTTGCTAAAGTAGAAACTGCTCCCTGCACCTTAGGAACTCTCTGTCATAAGTCCCGTGTGGTGGCGTCTATTGGAAACATTTTTCTAAAAATAGGAGGGGAAGAGAACGTCACACCTGGTCTATCCCATTCCTTATTAATAATTTCTGTAAACCTTTTAGGTATTGGAAAAACATCAGTACACACCGGCACTGCATAGTATTTATCCAGTCTACACAATTTCTCCTGCACTGCAATTGTATCACAGTCATTCAGAGCAGCTAAAACCTCCCTGAGCAACACGCGGAGGTGTTCAAGCTTAAATTTAAATGTAGAAATATCAGAATCAGGTTGCATCATCTTCCCTGAGTCAGAAACATCACCCACAGACTGAAGCTCTCCTTCCTTAGCTTCTGCATATTGTGAGGCAGTATCAGACATAGCTCTTAAAGCGTCAGTATGCTCTGTATTTCGTCTAACTCCAGAGCTATCTCGCTTTCCTCTAAATACAGGTAGTCTGGCTAATACCGCTGACAGTGTATTATCCATGACTGCCGCCATGTCTTGTAAAGTAATCGCTATGGGCGCCCTAGATGTACTTGGCACCATTTGAGCGTGAGTCCCTTGAGCGGGAGTCAAAGGATCTTACACGTGGGGAGAGTTAGTGGGCATAACTTCCCCCTCGTCAGATTCCTCTGGTGATAAAAACATTTTTAAAGACAGAATATGATCTTTATTGCTTAAAGTGAAATCAGTACATTTGGTACACATTCTAAAAGGGGGTTCCACCATGGCTTTTAAACATAATGAACAAGGAGTTTCCTCTATGTCAGACATGTTTGTACAGACTAGCAATGAGACTAGCAAGCTTGGAAAACAGTTTAAATCAAGTTAACAAGCAAATATAAAAAACGGTACTGTGCCTTTAAGAGAAACAAATTTTGTCAAAATTTGAAAAACAGTGAAAAAAGGCAGTAAATCAAACGAAATTTTTACAGTGTATGTAATAAGTTAACAGAGCATTGCACCCACTTGCAAATGGATGATTAACCCCTTAATTCAAAAACGGATAAAAAAAAAACGTTTTTTAACAGACACAACAAACTGCCACAGCCTGCTGTGGTCCTACCTTCCCCAATAAATGACTTTGGAAAGCCTTTGAGCCCTTTAGAGATGTCCTATAGCATACAGGGGACTCCTGAGGGAAGCTGGATGTCACAGTTTGTAATTTTAACTGCACCAACTGTAACTTTTATACTACAACAGTGGAAAGCCTCAGGAAACTGTTTCTAGGCAAAAATAAAGCCAGCCATGTGGAAAAAACTAGACCCCAATAAAGTTTTATCACCAAAGCATATATAAAAACGATTAAACATGCCAGCAAACGTTTTATATTGCATTTTTATAAGGGTATTACCCCTGAGAGTAAGCATGATACCAGTCGTTATTAAATCACTGTATTCAGGCTTAACTTACATTAATCCGGTATCAGCAGCATTTTCTAGCATTTCCAATTCTAGAAAAAATTGTAACTGCACATACCTCATAGCAGAGTAAACTGCAAGCCATTCTCCCGTTGAAGTTACCTCTCTCCTCAGACATATGTTAGAACAGCAATGGATCTTAGTTACAACCTGTTAAGATCATAGAAAACCCAGGCAGATTCTTCTTCTATTTCTGCCTGAGATAAAATAGTACAACTCCGGTACCATTTAAAAATAACAAACTTTTGATTGAAGAAAATAAACTAACTATTTTTCACCACTCTCTCCTACCACCAACATGCGTGTTGAGAGTTGCAAGAGAATGACTGGGTATGGCAGTTAGGGGAGGAGCTATATAACAGCTCTGCTGTGGGTGTCCTCTTGCAACTTCCTGTTGGGAATGAGAATATCCCACAAGTAATGGATGATCCGTGGACTGGATACACCTTACAAGAGAAAACAGTTTTCTGAGATAAATAGGAAGAAAAAGGACAAAAGTAATAATAAAGCATTTAATAGCAAGAGGGAAGAGAGCTGCTTTTTATCTCAGTATTGGAAGAATCAGATGCTTATTTATTACACCCAGTGTTATACCAGAAGGGTTAAGTTGTTTTTATTTATTTTTGTGTAGAATTTGCTAGAGGCTTTACCATAGTAGGGGCTAAAAGGACAGGAGACGTCTTTAGATTTTAATATAAAAATGTTTAGGGATACAAAATAAAACAACTTTGCAATATATTGTCATTATTTATTTTGTCCCCCCCCCCCCCTTTGTGTAATTTAGCTCTGAAAATTGTGGATTTTTTAAGTATTTTTAGAGCTGGGAATGCTCACTGCAAACGTCTCAATACAAACACCGCTACATATAATTTTATAATTTGATTCAGCTGATAATACCTGCAAAACAATGACATTTATACTAATATAGGGTCAGATTGCAAGTGGAGCACTAAATATGACTATTGGGAAAGCGATATTTGCGCTCCACTGAGTAATACCAGCGAACGCTAATGTGCACTGGTATTACAAGTTTACAGCAATGCGAACGTGAGTTTGATTTTGCATTGCTGGGAAGCATTGCGCTCATAGGGGCCAATATATCATAGTGCGAGGGACATGATACGATGTAGTGTATCATGTCCGCCGCACATCGATAAATGCTGACAGCATACGCTTATTTATCATTACACAAGCAGTTCTTGTGAACTGTTGTACAATGCCGCCCCCTGCAGGGGGTGTCAATTAACTCAATCGTATTCGATCGGGTTGATTTCTGTCCGTTGCCTCAGAGCAGGCGGACAAGTTATGGCTCAGCGGATCAGCGGTCTTTAGATCGCTGCTTCATAACTTCTGTTTCCGGCGAGCCTGAAGACTCGCGTGGAAATCGGCCCCATAGGCTCCAATAAGAGTCTCATTCTCATGCCGTGAGACACAGCATGATAACTAGCGTAGTGAAGGGGGTAAGTCTCGCAGTGATGGCAGCAAATTGTAAATATATATGTATATGATTAGAAACATATTAACACAAAAATATATATGTATATACACATAGTAACACATAAATATATATGTATATACACATACTGACACATAAATATATATGTATATACACATAATAACACATAAATATATATGTATATACACATAGTAACACATAAATATATATGTATATACACACAGTAACACATAAATATATATGTATATACACATACTAACACATAAATATATATGTATATACACATACTAACACATAAATATATTTGTATATACACATAGTAACACATAAATATATATGTATATACACATAGTAACACATAAATATATATGTATATACACATAGTAGCACATAATATATATATGTATATACACATAGTAACACATAAATATATATGTATATACACATAGTAACACATAAATATATATGTATACACATAGTAACACATAAATATATATATATACACATAGTAACACATAAATATATATGTATATACACATACTAACACATAAATATATATGTATATACACATAATAACACATAAATATATATGTATATACACATAATAACACATAAATATATATGTATATACACATAATAACACATAAATATATATGTATATACACATAATAACACAAATATATATGTATATACACATAGTAACACATAAATATATCTGTATATACACATAGTAACACATAAATATATATGTATATACACATAGTAACACATAAATATATATGTATATACACATACTAACACATAAATATATATGTATATACACATAGTAACACATAAATATATATCTATATACACATAGTAACACATAAATATATATGTATATACACATAGTAACACATAAATATATATCTATATACACATAGTAACACATAAATATATATGTATATACACATAGTAACACATAAATATATATGTATATACACATAATAACACATAAATATATATATGTATATACACATAGTAACACATAAATATATATATGTATATACACATAGTAACACATAAATATATATGTATATACACATAATAACACATAAATATATATGTATATACACATACTAACACATAAATATATATGTATATACACATACTAACACATAAATATATATGTATATACACATACTAACACATAAATATATATGTATATACACATACTAACACATAAATATATATGTATATACACATAGTAACACATAAATATATATCTATATACACATAGTAACACATAAATATATATGTATATACACATAGTAACACATAAATATATATCTATATACACATAGTAACACATAAATATATATGTATATACACATACTAACACATAAATATATCTGTATATACACACAGTAACACATAAATATATATGTATATACACATAGTAACACATAAATATATATGTATATACACATAGTAACACATAAATATATATGTATATACACATAGTAACACATAAATATATATGTATATACACATAGTAACACATAAATATATATGTATATACACATACTAACACATAAATATATATGTATATACACATACTAACACATAAATATATATGTATATACACATACTAACACATAAATATATATGTATATACACATACTAACACATAAATATATATGTATATACACATAGTAACACATACATATATATGTATATACACATAGTAACACATAAATATATATGTATATACACATAGTAACACATAAATATATATGTATATACACATAATAACACATAAATATATATGTATATACACATAGTAACACATAAATATATATGTATATACACATAGTAGCACATAAATATATATGTATATACACATAGTAACACATAAATATATATGTATATACACATAGTAACACATAAATATATATGTATATACACATACTGACACATAAATATATATGTATATACACATAATAACACATAAATATATATGTATATGATTAGAAACATATTAACACATAAATATATATGTATATGATTAGAAACATATTAACACATAAATATATATGTATATACACATAGTAACACATAAATATATATGTATATACACATAGTAACACATAAATATATATATGTATATACACATAGTAACACATAAATATATATGTATATACACATACTAACACATAAATATATATGTATATACACATACTAACACATAAATATATATGTATATACACATACTAACACATAAATATATATGTATATACACATAGTAACACATAAATATATATCTATATACACATAGTAACACATAAATATATATGTATATACACATAGTAACACATAAATATATATCTATATACACATAGTAACACATAAATATATATGTATATACACATACTAACACATAAATATATCTGTATATACACACAGTAACACATAAATATATATGTATATACACATAGTAACACATAAATATATATGTATATACACATAGTAACACATAAATATATATGTATATACACATAGTAACACATAAATATATATGTATATACACATAGTAACACATAAATATATATGTATATACACATACTAACACATAAATATATATGTATATACACATACTAACACATAAATATATATGTATATACACATACTAACACATAAATATATATGTATATACACATACTAACACATACATATATATGTATATACACATAGTAACACATAAATATATATCTATATACACATAGTAACACATAAATATATATGTATAAACACATATTAGCACATAAATATATCTGTATCTACACATAGTAACACATAAATATATATGTATATACACATAGTAGCACATAAATATATATGTATATACACATAGTAACACATAAATATATATGTATATACACATAGTAACACATAAATATATATGTATATACACATAGTAACACATAAATATATATGTATCTACACATAGTAACACATAAATATATATGTATCTACACATAGTAACACATAAATATATATGTATATACACATAGTAGCACATAAATATATATGTATATACACATAGTAACACATAAATATATATGTATATACACATAGTAACACATAAATATATATGTATATACACATAGTAACACATAAATATATATGTATAAACACATATTAGCACATAAATATATCTGTATCTACACATAGTAACACATAAATATATATGTATATACACATAGTAGCACATAAATATATATGTATATACACATAGTAACACATAAATATATATGTATATACACATAGTAACACATAAATATATATGTATATACACATAGTAACACATAAATATATATGTATCTACACATAGTAACACATAAATATATATGTATCTACACATAGTAACACATAAATATATATGTATATACACATAGTAGCACATAAATATATATGTATATACACATAGTAACACATAAATATATATGTATATACACATAGTAACACATAAATATATATGTATATACACATAGTAACACATAAATATATATGTATATACACATACTAACACATAAATATATATGTATATACACACATAATAACACATAAATATATCTGTATATACACATAATAACACATAAATATATATGTATATACACATACTAACACATAAATATATAAATATGTACACATAATAACACATAAATATATATGTATATACACATAGTAACACATAAATATATATGTATATACACATAGTAACACATAAATATATATGTATATACACATAGTAACACATAAATATATATGTATATACACATAATAACACATAAATATATATGTATATACACATAATAACACATAAATATATATGTATATACACATAGTAACACATAAATATATATATATATACACACAGTAACACATAAATATATATGTATGTACACATAATAACACATAAATATATATGTATATACACATAGTAACACATAAATATATATGTATATACACATAGTAACACATAAATATATATGTATATACACATAATAACACATAAATATATATGTATATACACATAATAACACATAAATATATATGTATATACACATAGTAACACATACATATATATGTATATACACATAGTAACACATAAATATATATGTATATACACATAATAACACATAAATATATATGTATATACACATAGTAACACATAAATATATATGTATATACACATAATAACACATAAATATATATGTATATACACATAGTAACACATACATATATATGTATATACACATAGTAACACATAAATATATATGTATATACACATAATAACACATAAATATATATGTATATACACATAGTAACACATAAATATATATGTATATACACATAATAACACATAAATATATATGTATATACACATAGTAACACATACATATATATGTATATACACATAGTAACACATAAATATATATGTATATACACATAGTAACACATAAATATATATGTATATACACATAGTAACACATAAATATATATGTATATACACATAGTAACACATAAATATATATGTATATACACATACTAACACATAAATATATATGTATATACACATAATAACACATAAATATATATGTATATACACATAGTAACACATAAATATATATGTATATACACATAATAACACATAAATATATATGTATATACATAATAACACATAAATATATATGTATATACACATACTAACACATAAATATATATGTATATACACATAGTAACACATAAATATATATGTATATACAGATAGTAACACATAAATATATATGTATATACACATAGTAACACATAAATATATATGTATATACACATAGTAACACATAAATATATATGTATATACACATAGTAACACATAAATATATATGTATATAAGCATATATATATATATATATTTCCTGGGAACATAGAGTTCCCATAGACTGCAATGTAAAGGTACTTTTCAGTGCCGTTTTTTTCTAACACCTCACACCCGCCAACTTTAACCCCAAAAACTGCCTAGTGCAGTAATTTTGTTAAAAAATAAAAATGCTACAATTTTTATTTTTTAATAAAATACACACTACTGTATTTTGAGGCACTTAGGGCACATTTATAAAATGGGTAGAGCACTAGCTATTGCGGCTGTTTGTGTGTATCTGAAGAAGCGCCTGTATTAGAAGTTGAAACTTTAACACGTGAGCGCAATCGCGATTTACGCTAGAATGATTACTGCAACCTTAGAGCTCTGGTTAAATGTTACGTGAGACAAAAAAGTGTCACAAAACACATCACAAATACATTGTACTGTACAGTTACACTCATGCTAACACTATCTGAAAAAGATATGAGATCTCAGGTGTTAGAAAAAAAGGCAGGCAAAGATTTAAAATAGAGATACATACATACATACAGTATATATGTCAAAATGTGTATTTGCATATATATATATATATATATATATATATATATATATATATATATATATATATATAAATATTCCTATATATAGCTGTATATATTTATGCTTATATATAATCATGTGTATATATAGGTATAGATATATACTGAACCAAAATACCATCAGATATATGTAGAAATATGTATTTATGAATAAATAGAAAATATTCTTCTATGTGAAGAACATTTGAATGTGAAATATTCCTATTTTCATCTCGGGATAGCACATTTGAGAATATGTGATCACGTGACTTCTGCGGGGAATACATTATATTTTTCCCTACATTTTTGCAGTGTCCTTTACTTCCTGTTACAGCCTTACAGGGAGGAGGGGCCTCTGCAGGAAGCTTTATCTTAGCCTGATGTCATAAAACCTTTAGAGTAGTTACTTTTAGGGGAATAGACTAGATAATAGGGAGTCAGCCTTGCTCATGCATAGATCAGTCAGAATATAACGTCAACTCCCATATCACACTGGGGACAGTGCTACACTAAGCTCACTCTGCAAGAAAACCAGTAAGTTGTTTCCTTTTTTTTTTTTACACAATCTGTTTTTTTAAGTTTACTTTAATTTAACATATTTGTTTTTACTGAAGGAGCACTGTTTAATATCCCTTTAAGTAACAATTGCAGGTTTTTGTTTGGCAGCCAAAGGGTGGATGCAGATAATAAGATTCACATATTTCATGAATCCTAAACCTGAAAACCCAAATGCAGACAACAAATATAATAAAAATATATGAGAAGATAAAATTTTTACCCCAAAATGGCAATTTATATATAAAAAAAATTGGTGAAGCGGTAGGAAGGATTATAAACTGGCATCTACAGATAAAGGTATATAACTACATTCGAGAAAATGTCAGCATTGCGCATAAAAAAAACAAATGGTAGATTTTTAGTGTCCAATAAAAAATTCAAAATATGACTATAGCAATACATAAAAAAGCCCAGCTACTGCAGCAGATATTGCAAGTGGGAATTACAAAACAGGAAGAAAACATGGGGATATGCAAATACTTTCATACTGTTAATGCTATTGTTAAATATGATTTGCAAAGGGATCAATACAGCATAAAAATATTAAGAATTATCATGTAAGAGGCTGAACATATTTTTATAAAGTCTGTGTGACATAAACTATACTGGGATTGAAGAAATAAAATGAGGGAGATTATAAGTTGTGCGGTATGGCTTTACCACAAAAAAAATGGCCTTTGAGTGCGGAATGGTCAGCTCACCGAGTCGCACAATATGGCTTTACCGTGATCGTTATGGCCTATTCTGTAACAATCCATTCCGCAATCAAAGAACTGTAGTTATGGATTTTGCAAAACAAAAATGTTTAACAAAACTCATAAAAAATATGTTACAAAGTACACTAACACCCATAAATAACCTATTAACCGCTAAACCACCATTCCCCCGCATTGCAAACACTAAAATAAATCTATTAACCCCCGACTCCCTAAATAAACCTGCCGACCCCCGGCATCATGACTACCTAAATAAACCTATTAACTCCTAAATCGCCTGCCCACCACATCGTGACAAACTAAATTCAACTATAAACCCCTAAACCTAACACCCGCTAACTTTAAATTAAAGTTACAATATAACTACCTTAAAATAAATAAAACTTACCTGTGAAATAAAAAAAACTAAGCTTAAACTATAAATAAACCTAACATTACTAGTATTTAAAAAAAATAAGATACCAAAAATAAAAACCTAAATTACAAATTTCAAAATCCTAACACTATGACAAAAAAAACAAACCTAACATTACAAAAAAATAACAAAATCTTGAATTAAACAAAATAACAAAACCTAAAATTACACAAAATAACAAAACCTAAAATTACACAAAATAACAAACTCTAAAATTACAAAAAATAAAATCTAAGATTACAGAAAATAATAAACGAAATTATCCAAAATAAAAAAAATAAAACTAATCTAATACCCCTATAAAAACAAAAAAGCCACCCCAAAATAAAAACACCCTCTAATCTAACACTAAGCTACTAATAGCCCTTAAAAGGGCCTTTTTTATGGCATTGCCCTAAATTGAACAGCTCTTTTACTTAACAAAAAAGCTATGAAAAAACTAGTCTACCCATTATATGGGCATTGCTTTTAAAAGGGCAATCAGCTCTTTTACTGCCCATTATAAAAATCTAATCTAATCTAGAAAAAAAAAACACCCCCAAAATATATTTTAATTTAAAGTTAGCGGGTGTTAGGTTTAGGGGTTAATAGTTTAATTTAGTTTGTCGCGATATGGGGGGTCGGCGGTTTAGGGGTAAATAGTTTAATTTAGTTTGTTGTGATGTGGGGGCCGGTGGTTTAGGGGTTAATAGGTTTTTTTTTTAGTGTGGGGGGATGGCGGTTTAGGGGTTAATGGGTTTATTTAGTGTTGGTGAAGCGTGGGGATGGCGGTTTAGGGGTTAATAGCTTTATTTCGTGTTGGCGAAGTGGGGGACAGCGGTTTAGGGGTTAATAGCTTTATTTCGTGTTGGCGATGTGGGGGCGGCGGTTTAGGGGTTATTAGATCAAGGGCTTATGTTAGAGTGTTAGGTTTTTCTTTTCTCCATAGACTTCAATAGGGAATGTGTTAATGTGATCGCCATTTCGCAATAGCAGCTGTTAGTTTTTTTTCCAACACTTTTTCTCCATTGATCTCTATGGGGGAAAACGTGCACAAGCACGCCAAGTCGAAACTATTTTTTTGGTGCGGTACGGGGCTTACTGCACCATAACGCACAACAAAATAACTTTTTTTTGTAACTTGTAATGGCTGCGGTATAGAAATAGCGGTATGTACCCCTTTTGTGCAGTGTTTACGCTATGGCTATACGGCACAACTTGTAATCTCGCTCAATATTAGAACAAATTCCTATGTTCATAATGTTTTTGGATATTTTGACCTATGAGTATTAGTAGGTAGGTTATATTAGGAAAACTACAAGATAGACAGACAGTTCGCAGCCCGACCCCACATAGTCATATAACGATCTTATTGTTATATTGAGTAAATCTTACAGATGTGGAAAGCTACTGAGTGCAGAGTTGGCAGTACAAGTAGGTAAACCAAGCACTCATGTGAGGTGTAAAGGGAGCATCTAAGCCTCAACAAGACATTAGATCACGGCAGAAAACAGCTGGTGCCAGTGAGCCTTGTATACCGACACTGGTCCCCAGCACCTCACCCTTCATGCTTTGTGCTGAAGAGAGCAGTTGGCCAGCAAGTTCCAGACACTGAATATCACTCCCCTACCCTTTGTAATAGGGGCCAACACGGCTGCCTGGCATTCTACCTGGCACCGAAAAGTGGTCGGTAACAAACCAAGATAAGGAGCAGGGCTGGACTGGGGATAAAAAGCAGCCCTTAAAAAATTAAGCCATATTTTCCCATTGAGTCTATAAAATGTGCATGGCCCATTTTTTAAATTATATTCGTTTGTATTAAATAAATTGCCAGAGTGTTGCTATATAGGCAGCCTACAACCCAATAGCATCCATTAATCATTTTAACTGTGTAAAAATTACTATCCATAGTATGATCTGGAGAAGACACTCAAAACAGTGTGTCATTCTGTCAGTGTGACTTGACTAGACACTAAAAATCATTCAAAGGAGGGCTACTAAATGGTACATGGCTAGGAAATAAAACTTACTACTTTGTGACTTATAACTAAGAGGAGAAAACAAGAGAGGTGATACAGCAGCACCATCCCCTTAAATGTTATCTGGCCAGCCCCAGCTGCTTCAGCCCACTGGGAAATCTCCTGGTATTCTAGTAGGTCAATCCGGCCTTGATAAAGAGGTGATGATGGAGTCAAATAATTGCTTTGTCTATAACTAGCAACAAAGGAGTTAAATCACTGCTGCAAGTGACTTCATAAGTATACTTTAAGATGATTAAATCACTGCTGCATGTATGTTTTTTCAATCAATAGTTTAAACATATATGTTGCATATATTTTGCTGACAATTAAAGGGTTAAATGCATTCCCATGGACAACTTTGGAAAGTATGCAGGGAGCCTAAATGTAGCAATTTTATTTCTAATATATACTGCATTTTGTTGGGTCCCTAGACAAAAACCTAATTTGCCTTGTGGTTAATCCGGCTCTTTAGCATATTGAACAAAATATATATCTCACATGACAGTAAACAGTTATATAATATAAAAAGTATCTTGCTTTTAGAATTCCAAGCAGTAAAATGTAATATATGTAATATTTTATCTCTTAATAACATAGGAACGTTCAGTACAGTGAAGTGCTGCCTCCTTCTCAATCTTCTTAATGGACTTGTTAGGGAAAAAAAAATCAATAACTTTATTGCCCAAAAACCTTCATGATGTCTGGCTCTACTAAGTGGTGATAATGTTTAGGAATGAAGCATTCATCTTGTAAGCGCTTCTCAGCAAGAAGCCACGAACAAGATCTGGCGCTTCGTTCTAACACAAATGCTAAATTCTGGTCTGCATCCAAATCTATTGTCACCTTGATGCTTTGACCTAATGTTATGGGATAATATAAAATATTCACAAAAGGAATGGCAGTATCTAAGAACAACTTGACTTCATTTTGAAGATGAGATAAGAGTGTAGATACATTTTCTGTTCTCGTGAAGAACTACTTGTAATGCTCGTGGTATATTTCCCTATTAGACCAAACTTGGCCAGTAGTCTTCTTATCCTGGCGTCAAGTGGAAGGCTAAGGAAATATCCCAGAACAAAGTGAGTTTAAGAAATGATGTAAGCAGTACCCATGGTAGACAGGTTAGTCCTTCACGGCAATAAGGGTAAGGCAGAGAATGGTCAGAGACAGGCAGAGTTTGGCAACAGAAAGGCAATCCAGCAGTTATGGGGTTTACCAGTAGAATGGTCAGAGACAGGCAGAGCTTGGCAACAGAAAGGCAATCCAGCAGTTTAGCAGTTCAGGGGTAAACCAGTAGTATGGTCAGAGACAGGCAGAATTCGGCAACAAAAAGGTAATCCAGCAGTTTAACAGTTCAGGGGTAAACCAGTAGTATGGTCAGAGACAGGCAGAATTCAGCAACAAAAAGGTAATCCAGCAGTTTAGCAGTTCAGGGGTAAACCAGTAGAATGGTCAGGAACAGACAGAGGTCAGCAACAAAAGGAAATCAGCAGTTCAGGGTTTAAGCAATAGAGTAGTATTAAAACAGGCAAAGTTCAGTAACAATAAGGTAAACAGCAGTTTAGCAGTTCAGCAAGCACCCAGGAGCACAATAGTAGCACCTATACTTGGGCAAGGAGGAGAGGAATACTCGTACATACATAGGTGCAGATCCGTGCCAAAAGTGGACCCACAGGTGATCTGGCCAGCATCAGAATTGAAGTGGCATGCAGTGATGACATCATCGATGCACTCCCACAGGAACCGTCACATCCATGGCAACGGCCATGGCAACAGGAGAGGCGTGACAAAGCCCCCTTCCCAAGGGTTACCTCCGGGAACAAAAAGTCGGCTTGGAGGGATGAGCAACATGAAACTTGGAGACCAAGGAAAGAGCATGCACTTCACGGGCAGGAACGATCTGCCACAGAGTAACCCTTCCAGTGAAAGAGGTATTGGAGATGCCTGCTTTTAATTCTGGAGTCCAGGATCCTAGCAACCTCATACTCCAGTTCCCCTTGAATCATGAGTGGAGAAGAAGGACATCTTAGTTGAGTATTGTGACGAGACCAATCTCGCCACTGTGCATTGGAGGAGCCTGGTTGACCGCCTGCTGCCTTTAGACTATGGACCCATGTTGAAACGCTTACTTTTCCCCTGCAAAGTCACGAAAGCCGGGTCATTCAGTACTTGCCCTATTTGAACAGTGATATCCCAGATAGCTATGCCATGTAGCCCATTTGTATAACGAAAGACTATGTGAAAGACTTTGGCTCCATGGCAATTGAACTGTATTTCTCTGTCTGTGATAATTGCATCAACCATTGTGTAAGGTAATTGTATCAACCATTGTGTAAGGTAACTGCATCAACTATTGTGTAAGGTAACTGCATCAACCATTGTGTAAGGTAATTGCATCACCCATTGTGTAAGGTAATTGTATCACAGACAGAGGGGAGGATTTTGTGTGGGACTGTCTGAGAGTATTGTATGTGTTTATTGGTTGTTTTACAAAACCATGTGGGTGGTACTAATGTGTAAGAATGTGTATATAAGAAAAATAAACCCACAGCTCTTGCTGATATCTGTTTGACCCTCACCATGGAGCTTTGACTCATGCTTGGGGGGAGGGAGAGGGGAAATTTACTGTATGCTGTGCCTCTGAAAGGGAAGATCTACTAAACGGCGGTTTAACCCTTTTATGCTTGGGGGTGCCGTAACAAGTATATTAACTCGTAACGTAGGGTTTGAGCAGGGAGATGTGAAAGACTGGGTAAATGTGTAAGGCCTTAGGCAAGGTCACTCTGTAGGCAACAGGAGAAAAGTCTCTTGAGAACTTTATAAGGACCAATATATTTAGGCCCTAATTTGTGGGAAGGTTGTCGTAAGCGTTTATATGTCGGGTATAGATCCAGACACGATCACCTGCAGAAAAGGCACGATTAGCAGCTCGATGATGGTAAGCAAAGCTCTTTTATCTGGAGACAGCTGAGTGTAACAGAGCGTATTCATTGCCAGTGGGTAGGAAGGTCAGTGAAGTGACGTTCTGCAGCAGAAACTCCTATAGACTGAGCAGAGATGAAAAACACGAGGTTGATAACCAGCTGCGGCTTGGAAAGGGGAGCATCATAGGGAAGAATGCCAATGAGTATTCTTTGCCAGTTCAGCTAGGGGTAACAACCCAGACCAATTAGTATGCTGTGAATTGACATATGTTCTGAGATAAGCTTCAAGATCCTTATTGGTTCTCTCCGTCTGCCCATTAGTCTGGGGGTGATAACCAGAGGACAAAGAAACAGAAGGTAAGAGACTATAAAGTTAAAGCGGGAAGTGGGGGCAACTACCAAAGCAGCAGGACGTGTCCCTGAGAGGTTCCCGGACCTCATCTCTAATATTAGGGGTTTATTCATATAAATAAGACTTAAATTTATGCCACAATACCCCAAAATCAGTATATTCCTGAAAATATTGAGGGAGTCAGCAAGATCGTTCTTGAAGATGCTTTATGAGCCTTTAATACTCACTGATGCCATGTGCTAAGCGTCACCATTTTGAATTCTTGGACCCGCAATCTATACCACAATTCACGGCTCAGACTACCTCATAACACCCCCCCCCCCCCCGAATAATACGCAAACCGAAGCGATTCCTACTGAAGTACAACCAGGACAACTCCTACATAATTGTTTGACTTGATCTACTCTAGCTATCAAGCTCTAACTTTACCTCTTCTTACAGGACACACATGCAGGATATAAGATCTTAACTCTGCAATGGATTCAATTTACCCCAGGGAGAAATCTTTCTGTGAATATAATAGCCTGGAGAACAGGAGTGGGTTAGAATAAGAATAATATTGGATGTACATAACATCTAATGGCCCTTTAGTGAGCTTTGACTCCCTCCAGAGACAGCAATAGAAAAAGCTATTGGCAGGACTTTTAGATGTTATAGACTAACATATTTCTTGTCTAATTTCTTATCTTAGAGATACTAAAGGTACCTCAAATGGTCTGTTTTGTTCCATTCTAATATCTAGAATCTATCACTCAATGTGTTATATTTGATGTGCTTAGAATTGATCCAGCTAATTAGATGTGTTTTACAGTATATGTTGCAGCCATGTTAACATTTTCTAGTTATAAACCCTAGTATTATTAGCAAGCAGTATGCCCCTTTGTTCACAATATTAAATTTGAGCTCTGTTATATGACATCTATCAGTCTTTGCTCTCGTCATTTTATTCACTTACATTTCTTTACCCTCTCTAATCTAGAGGCCTTGGGTAATTGAAATTCATAGGGCCATGTCTTTTTTGTTACTGGGATGAAGAATACTATTTAATTAGGCCCTAGTTAGACACCTCAGTTGAAATTGGTGCATATAAATATGCTTAGGTGCATAAAGTTACCTAAAGTGTCATTTGAACGGGTTCAATGCTGTTTGCGGCCCAAAAAACAGCGTAGTGTTCCTGAAACAGCTTTTTTTTTTTAAAAAAAAAATATTATTTGGATAGTACGAATCTACCCCACACATCTAAGCATACAAACTTAATAGCTTGGGCACAGAATACATATTCCTAACTCACTGACGGCTAGATTTGGAGTTTTGTCGGTAACGACCCGAAAATCTAACGCCGGCTTTTTTCTGGCCGCACAATAAAAATAACTCTGGTATTGAGAGTCCACATAAAGGCTGCGTTAGGCTCCAAAAAAGGAGCGTAGAGCATTTTTAACGCAGCTTCAACTCTCGATACCAGAGTTGCTTACGCAAGCGGCCAGCCTCAAAAACGAGCTCGTGAACGATTCCCCCATAGAAAACAATGGGGCTGTTTGAGCTGAAAAAAAACACCTGCAAAAAAGCCGCATTCAGCTCTTAACGCAGCCCCATTGTTTGCTATGCGGAAACACCTCCTAAGTCTGCACCTAACACCCTAACATGTACCCCGAGTCTAAACACCCCTAACCTTACACTTATTAACCCCTAATCTGCCGCCCCCGCTATCGCTGACCCCTGCATATTATTATTAACCCCTAATCTGCCGCTCCGTAAACTGTCGCTACTTATACCCCTAATCTGCTGCCCTAACACCGCCGACCCCTATATTATATTTATTAACCCCTAATCTGCCGCCCACAACGTCGCCCCCACCTGCCTACACTTATTAGCCCCTAATCTGCCGAGCGGACCGCACCGCTACTATAATAAAGTTATTAACCCCTAATCCGCCTCACTAACCCTATAATAAATAGTATTAACCCCTAATCTGCCCTCCCTAAAATCGCCGACACCTAACTTCAATTATTAACCCCTAATCTGACGACCGGAGCTCACCGCTATTCTAATAAATGTATTAACCCCTAAAGCTAAGTCTAACCCTAACACTAACACCCCCCTAACTTAAATATAATTTTAATCTAACGAAATTAATTAACTCTTATTAAATAAATTATTCCTATTTAAAGCTAAATACTTACCTGTAAAATAAATCCTAATATAGCTACAATATAAATTATAATTACATTGTAGCTATTTTAGGATTAATATTTATTTTACAGGCAACTTTGTAATTATTTTAATCAGGTACAATAGCTATTAAATAGTTAAGAAATATTTAATAGCTACCTAGTTAAAACAATTACAAAATTACCTGTAAAATAAATCCTTACCTAAGTTACAATTAAACCTAACACTATACTATCATTAAATTAATTAAATAAAATATCTACAATTACCTACAATTAAACCTAACACTACACTATCAATACATTAATTAAATACAATATCTACAAATAACTACAATGAAATAAACTAACTAAAGTACAAAAAATAAAAAAATATTTACAAACATAAGAAAAATATTACAATTTTAAACTAATTACACCTACTCTAAGCCCCCTAATAAAATAACAAAGACCCCCAAAATAAAAAATGCCCTACCCTATTCTAAATTACTAAAGTTCAAAGCTCTTTTACCTTACCAGCCCTGAACAGGGCGCTTTGCGGGGCATGCCCCAAGAAGTTCAGCTCTTTTGCCTGTAAAAAAAACATACAATACCCCCCCCCAACATTACAACCCACCACCCACATACCCCTAATCTAACCCAAACCCCCCTTAAATAAACCTAACACTAAGCCCCTGAAGATCATCCTACCTTGTCTTCACCTCACCAGGTATCACCGATCCGTCCTGGCTCCAAAATCTTCATCCAACCCAAGCGGGGGCTGGCGATCCATCATCCGGTGGCTGAAGAGGTCCAGAAGAGGCTCCAAAGTCTTCATCCTATCCGGGAAGAAGAGTAGATCCGGACCGGCAACCATCATCTTCCAAGCGGCATCTTCTATCTTCATCCGATGAGGACCGGCTCCATCCTGAAGACCTCCAACGCGGACCCATCTTCATCCGGCGACGTCCAACTGAAGAATGAAGGTTCCTTTAAGGGACGTCATCCAAGATGGCGTCCCTCGAATTCCGATTGGCTGATAGGATTCTATCAGCCAATCGGAATTAAGGTAGGAATATTCTGATTGGCTGATGGAATCAGCCAATCAGAATCAAGTTCAATCCGATTGGCTGATCCAATCAGCCAATCAGATTGAGCTCGCATTCTATTGGCTGATCGGAACATCGCCGCCAGCTACCTACAATAATTAACCCCTAATCTGCCGACCGCAAAGCGCCGCCACCTACATTATAGCTATGTACCCCTAATCTGCTGCCCCTAACACCGTCGACCCCTATATTATATGTATTAACCCCTAATCTGCCATCTTGGATGACGTCCCTTAAAGGAACCTTCATTCTTCAGTTGGACGTCGCCGGATGAAGATGGGTCCGCGTCGGAGGTCTTCAGGATGGAGCCGGTCCTCATCGGATGAAGATAGAAGATGCCGCTTGGAAGATGATGGTTTCCGGTCCAGATCTACTCTTCTTCCCGGATAGGATGAAGACTTTGGAGCCTCTTCTGGACCTCTTCAGCCACCGGATGATGGATCGCCAGCCCCCGCTTAGGTTGGATGAAGATTTTGGAGCCAGGACGGATCGGTGATACCTGGTGAGGTGAAGACAAGGTAGGATGATCTTCAGGGGCTTAGTGTTAGGTTTATTTAAGGGGGGTTTGGGTTAGATTAGGGGTATGTGGGTGGTGGGTTGTAATGTTGGGGGGGTATTGTATGTTTTTTTTACAGGCAAAAGAGCTGAACTTCTTGGGGCATGCCCCGCAAAGGGCCCTGTTCAGGGCTGGTAAGGTAAAAGAGCTTTGAACTTTAGTAATTTAGAATAGGGTAGGGCATTTTTTATTTTGGGGGTCTTTGTTATTTTATTAGGGGGCTTAGAGTAGGTGTAATTAGTTTAAAATTGTTGTAATATTTTTCTTATGTTTGTAAATATTTTTTTATTTTTTGTAACTTAGTTCTTTTTTATTTTTTGTACTTTAGTTAGTTTATTTCATTGTAGTTATTTGTACATATTGTATTTAATTAATTTATTGATAGTGTAGTGTTAGGTTTAATTGTAGGTAATTGTAGGTATTTTATTTAATTAATTTAATGATAGTATAGTGTTAGGTTTAATTGTAACTTAGGTTAGGATTTATTTTACAGGTAATTTTGTAATTATTTTCACTAGGTAACTATTAAATATTTCTTAACTATTTAATAGCTATTGTACCTGGTTAAAATAATTACAAAGTTGCCTGTAAAATAAATATTAATCCTAAAATAGCTACAATGTAATTATAATTTATATTGTAGCTATATTAGGATTTATTTTACAGGTAAGAATTTAGCTTTAAATAGGAATAATTTATTTAATAAGAGTTAATTAATTTCGTTAGATTACAATTATATTTAACTTAGGGGGGTGTTAGTGTTAGGGTTAGACTTAGCTTTAGGGGTTAATACATTTATTAGAATAGCGGTGAGCTCCGGTCGTCAGATTAGGGGTTAATAATTGAAGTTAGGTGTCGGCGATGTTAGGGAGGGCAGATTAGGGGTTATTACTATTTATTATAGGGTTAGTGAGGCGGATTGGGGTTAATAACTTTATTATAGTAGCGGTGCGGTCCGCTCTGCATATTAGGGGTTAATAAGTGTAGGCAGGTGGAGGCGACGTTGTGGGGGGCAGATTGGGGGTTAATACATATAATATAGGGGTCGACGGTGTTAGGGGCAGCAGATTAGGGGTACATAGGGATAACTTAGCTGGCGGCGCTTTGCGGTCGGCAGATTAGGGGTTAAAAAAGTAGAGTGGTGGCAATGTGGGGGGACCTCGGTTTAGGGGTACATAGGTAGTTTATGGGTGTTAGTGTACTTTAGAGTACAGTAGTTAAGAGCTTTATAAACCGGCGTTAGCCCAGAAAGCTCTTAACTACTGACTTTTTTCCTGCGGCTGGAGTTTTGTCGTTAGATGTCTAACGCTCACTTCAGACACGACTCTAAATACTGGAGTTAGAAAAATCCCATTGAAAATATAGGATACGCAATTTACGTAAGGGGATCTGCGGTATGGAAAAGTCGTGGCTGAAAAGTGAGCGTTAGACCCTTTTTTGAGTGACTCCAAATACCGGAGGTAGCCTAAAACCAGCGTTAGGAGCCTCTAACGCTGGTTTTCACGGCTAACGCCAAACTCCAAATCTAGGCCTAGGAAAGTAAAACAATAGGGCGCTCAGATTTGACTCTAGCAATAGCATCTAACTTTATTCAGAGCAACATTAGCAGACTTAATTATGGTGGGGAACAAACAGGATCTATATTCCTTTGCTCAAGACAGTTTGCTTTACGCTTTTAGCAACAAGGGTTCTCCTTGCAGTTAACAAGTTAAGGTGATGACGATTGTATACTATAATCTTACAGTATTGTTATGTATTTATATGCTACTTAGGCAAAATACTATCTCAGGGTCCAAAAGTGGCTCTGGCAAAATTTACACTATTTTATTTACTTAAACTTGCTAGCTCTCCCTATATTACATACGAATATTTGGGCCATAGAGTGATCCTTTGATTAGTGAGAGCTCTCATATTAAAAAAAAATGAGATTGCATCATATCTATATATACAGTAGCTTACACTATATATATGTAGTATATCCTTTCATTTAGACTGCACTAATATGAGCGGTGCTTACCCACTGAATACTTAAAGGGACAGTCAACCCAAAAACCGTTTTACGTTATACATATAAACTTTCCTTCGATCATCATTTACCAATGTAGCCTAGTTTTCAAATATATTGTGTTTGCCAGCAAAATCACTTACTGTTTGCGCCACAGCCGTTTCAAAATGTCTGTTAAGACCCTCCCCTTTTTCATCATCAGTGACATCAGCATGTTCTTGTGATCCCTGTCATTTTTCTATCCTCCTCGTAACCGGCTTTTGCGCATGCGCAATTCGCCTATTGTATTAAAGGGGAACGTTACTATTACCTTTATATCAAAGGGACCCAAAGTAGCCCCATCATAGTTCATATTTAAGCATATACCTATATCATTGTTATAGTATAGTTATATATACACGCTAAGGCCCAAGAGTGGCCAATGCCATTGTTATTATTCCTCTTTCCTATATCAATAGTCTAGCAAGGTTCAAGAGAGACCCTCTAATCACTTGAGGAACATATGCTAAAGAAAACGAGGTTTCATTTATGAATATTTGTTTTTTGTGTAGATTTCTGGATCATTTAGAGACTATATTGTTGGCTATGTTCAACTTAAGCTGAGGGTGTCACTCATATTGATATATGTACAACTAAAAAGCAGAGATTTGCTAATAAGTAATATATACTGTTTTCCCAACTATATCTTTAGCTGACATACTCTTCTACAACTCCCCCCTATAGTATTACATACTAGTCGACAGCTAGTAGACTTTCATTATTATTAGATTAAGCTTCACAGCAATTCCGATATAATGGGAACCCCTCCCCCCTCTATATATTAACACCTGTTATTAAGATAAGGTTACAACTTTACCTATAGCAGAACATATGAAAATAATGCCCCCAGTGTTTTGACTGGGTATTAGTTTGAGCAGCTTTGGTCCGCTATTTTGTATAAATTTATTTAGAAAAACCAATTGAATTAAACAAATAGTGACATATAGCATTATATTTATGAGGTTAACTTTTCAACTAATATTTACTAATGCTATGAGCGTATAATTATCTGGAACCTTTTGGGTAGTGTTTAAGATAGACCACATTGAACAGCACAGGATATTAAGTATACTTCCATAGAATAACATGAGATTGTTACCTGGTATATCCATAAAGCATAAACCTCTGTGCTGTTTGTTCACCTACCTGGGGTGTCCCGAGGGAGGAAATAGCTAAACTTCAAGCTAAGGTAAGTAACATACCTGTTACCTCTACAAAGCTGACTCAGAAAGAAGCCCCTCTACCCCAGAGATCAGCAAGGAGAGGCAGATGGATCACTGTAGGCTCTGGAAGAATTAGAACTGTAGGCTCTGGAAGAATTAGAACAGTAGACCAGAAGCATTGCCCACAACCTCTGCCATTGCAAAACTCCTATGCTGCTCTTGCCGAATACACTTGTGATGAGGAGATTGCTGTTTCTGAGCCCTCTGAAGCTGTAACAGGTAATTTAAATCTATTGGCACCTGATTCTCCAGGTAACATAACACAGGAAAGAACTGCAGATGTGTTTTTGAGAAAAAGACTGTTAGTGGGTGACTCTATTTTGAGGAATGTGTATTTAGGTGAAAGTAAAGGAGAAACTAGGGAGGTTAGATGTCTTCCAGGAGCTACTGCTCACAGGGATAGGAATCATATTTTGAGAATTGTTAAGGCAGCAGGAAAGGGAAGTGAGTTAGATGTGATTGTTCATTTAGGAACAAATGATCTGGCTAGTAATCATGTTGCTGCTGTTCAGAAAGAGTTTTGTGACCTAGGTAATCATTTAGAGACTGTGGCATCAACTCTATCATTTTCTGCTATTTTACCTGTGTATGACCAGGAAGCAGGAAAGATGGAGCGGATAACAACATTTAATTCTTGGTTAGATAAGTGGTGCAGGGAACGAGGATTTGGTTTTATTGGCCATTATAGCTCTGTTTGGAAAGATACTAGGTTATTTAGGAGAGATGGCTTGCATTTGGATGCTAAAGGAACAGAGTATCTGGGAGAGGAGTTCAAATACTTTATTAGAAATCATTTAAACTAATAAAGGGGGGTAGCATTAATATATCCACCTGCCCCCCACAGCATGCCAAAACTGTTAGTCCAAGTAACAATTCTAGAAATTCTAGTAGAAAATTTCTTCGTGCCATGAGCACAAATGCTCGCAGCTTAGGAAATAAATTACCTGAACTCATTTCAATAATGACTAGGGACAACTTGGATTTAGTAGCTATAACAGAAACATGGTACAATGATTTGCATGACTGGGACATAGTCATACCTGGATACAGGTTATTTAAAAAGAACAGAGTAGGAAAGAAAGGTGGAGGAGTTGCTTTGTATGTAAATGAAAATATAAAGGTTACTGAAATTGTAGGAACAAATGATGAGGTGGAAAGTATTTGGGTGACTTTGGAAATTGGAGATAAAAATGTTTTTAGAATAGGGGTTGTATATAGGCCTCCATTGCAGGATGAAAAACTGTACAATCTGTTATTAGATGAAATAACCAAAATGACCATGAAGGGTAAGGTTATAGTACTGGGGGACTTTAATTTGCCAGATATAGACTGGAAGATTCCTTCTGCTAGATCGGCTAGAAGCAGGTATATTCTTGAATCTCTGCTAGGGGAATCACTTGAACAATTAGTCAAGGAACCAACTCGTAAGGAAGCTATATTAGATCTAATACTTACAAACAGTGATACAGTTTCAGATGTGTCTGTAGGTGAGAACTTAGGATCCAGTGATCATCAATCTGTTTGGTTTAGTATTCATGTTCAGGAACTGTCCACCCAGACTAAAACAAAAGTTTTAGACTTTAGGACGGCAGATTTTTCATTAATGGGAGAATACCTAAAAAACTATTTAAAGGGGAAAAATCTTATTACAGGGGTTCAAGAACAGTGGGAATTTGTGAAAGGTGCCATTTTAGATGCAACCGCACACTGTATTAGACATGTCTGTAAAAGTAAAAGAAAGCGGAAACCAATTTGGTTTTCCAAAGAAGTAGCACATGCTGTAAAGACAAAAAAGATAGCTTATAAAAATTACAGACACACACAAGCAGATGATGATATGAAAATATGGAGACTCCAACAAAAAAAGACTAAGCAGTTAATTAGGTAGGTTAAAGCTCATGCAGAAGAGAAGATAGCACAGTCAGTAAAACATGGGGACAAAACATTCTTTAGATATATCAGTGAAAGAAGAAAAAATAAGGTAGGAATAGTAAAATTGAAATCAGTTGATGGTAGAATAATAGAAGGAGATAAGCAGATTGCAGACTGTCTCAATGATTACTTCTGTTCTGTTTTCACTAAAGATTGTGAAGATACAATGTCTACATTAAGGGATGCTACGCAAAATAGAAACAAGCTTAACAGTAATCTTTTTACAGAGGATGAGGTTTTGTTAGCATTATCAAAAATAAATGTTACAAAGGCAGTGGGTCCTGATAATATTCATCCAAGGGTTTAAAAAAAAACTTCGATCAGTGATAACTGTCCCATTAACTGATCTGTTTAATCAGTCACTATTAACAGGAGCTGTCCCAGATGATTTGAGAATAGCAAATGTAATACCTCTTCATAAAAAGGGCAGTAGAGAAGAATCTGGCAACTACAGGCCAGTTAGTTTAACTTCAGTAGTAGGGAAATTAATGGAAAGCCTCTTAAAGGAAAGAATTATGACTTACATAAAGACAAACAATTTAGAGGACCAAAATCAGCATGGTTTTACTTCAGGGAGATCATGTCAGACTAATCTAATTGACTTCTTTGATTATGTAACAAAAGTATTAGACAAGGGAGGAGCAGTTGATGTAGCATATCTAGATTTCAGCAAAGCATTTGACACCGTCCCACACAATAAACTTATTCACAAACTATATCTCCTTGGTCTAGATTCAAAAATTGTGAACTGGGTGGAATGCTGGCTTAAAGACAGAAAACAAAGTGTCTTAGTAAATGGAGTTCATTCAGCAGAGGGGGCTGTTACTAGTGGTGTTCCTCAGGGGTCAGTTCTGGGGCCTGTTTTGTTTAACATATTTATCTGCGATATCAGCAAAGGGCTACAGGGGAAAGTATGTCTCTTTGCAGATGATACAAAAATTTGCAACAGAGTGGATGTTCCAGGGGGGGGGGTAGACAAAATGAGAAGTGATATACAACAATTGGAGGATTGGACAAACGACTGGGATCTAAAGTTTAACACAGCAAAGTGTAAAATAATGCATTTAGGGAAGAAAAATCCAAATGTTAATTACAGACTCAATGACACTTTACTGACTGTTACAGACGAGGAACAGGACTTGGGAATTATTATTTCAGATGATTTAAAACTTAGTAAACAATGTAGTAAGGCAGCGAGTAAGGCTAGCAGAATGCTTGGATGTATTGGTAGAGGTATTTGCAGCAGAAATAGTAAGGTTCTTATGCCACTTTATAGATCATTAGTTAGGCCTCATCTTGAGTATTGTGTGCAGTTCTGGAGGCCATATCTTCAGAAGGATATTAACAAACTTGAATCTGTGCAAAGGAGGGCTACCAAAATGGTACATGGTCTAAAAAATAAAACTTACCAGGATAGGCTCAATGACCTAAATGTGTATAGCTTGGAGGAGAGAAGGGAAAGAGGTGATATGATAGCAACTTTCAAGTACATTAAAGGGTTTAGTAAAACTGAGGCTGTGGGTATTTTACATAAAATGGAAAATTCAAGAACAAGGGGTCATGAGCTCAAGCTAAAGGGTAGTAGATTCAGGAGTAATTTGAGGAAGCACTTCTTTACAGAAAGAGTGATTGATTTATGGAATAAACTTCCTCAAGAGGTAGTAGCAACAAACACTGTGGGGGACTTTAAAAATGCATGGGACAAGCATAGGGCTATCCTACGAACTAGTTAAGTTTATACTGTTAGGTAAGGTGGGGCAGACTTGCTGGGCCTATGGCTCTTATCTGCCGTCAATATCTATGTTTCTATGTTTCTATCCAGAAAAATATACAGTATAATATGAGAAAAGCTTCAAATTATCTAGTAATATATATCGTCTCACTAAAAGGTGAATTATCCATAAGATAAAAGATAGATTCTTCTAATGTTTTTCTTAT